>NC_084735.1:27952113-28109613 GCF_033978785.1 Entelurus aequoreus | reverse complement strand
TTTGGCCATATTTCTCTCCAGCCTCACTTTTTACGAGCTCCTCTCGCACAAAGATAGAAGGAGGCTGCGGCTAAAATGCCTACAGAGAAAAAAATCATAACGCGGCAGAAAAGAAGACGGCGGAATGGTCAATCGTTTGTATCGCTTCGCTCGCCGGCCCGTACGTGTCATTTGTCCACCGGCCGTTCCTCTCCCATTTGTTCCTGTATGCTAACACACCTCTGCGGCCACAAGATAGACGCGCACATACGACACGACGACAAGCTATTGATCCGTTCTCCCCTCTGGGAGAGGCGAGCGGGTAAATTAAAAAAAATAAAGAAAAAAGGAATTAATCCAGTTGTAAGGAGAAAACAAGGTTAACTAAATCTATATACATATATTCCGCCCGGTCTTCGCGCTGGCTACGCTCTTGCTCTGATTTGTACCCATTTGCCTCAGCCAAGTCACACTGATCGCTAATTCTCCCTGGCGAGTCCGAGCAGGCAAGGTAGACTACACTATTACACACTACTGCTTTGATTCCATTATCTGGTACCAACACCATGTCCCCCCTCCTCCCCCGAGCAGCACACCATCTATGACCACCTCCTTTCATAAATCTGTGTCACCTACATGCAACACACACACACACACACACACACACACACACACACACACACACACACACACACACACACACACACACACACACACACACACACACACACAGATACTTATGCAAGCATGCAGCATCACCAGCTCTTTCTTCTTCTCTTGCCTCTCTGTCCCCCCCTCCCTCTGCTCCGTCTCGTTTTCATCCTCACCCCTCTCTCTCGCTCTCGCTTTCTCTCCCCCATCACACAACTCTCTCTCCCCTACTCCTAAACCCTTCCGAATTTTTGCAGGCGTGACGTCCTGTCTCGCCCGTCTTGCAGTCTTGCCTTGACACAAAGGCATGTGTCTTATCATCGTTGCTAGTGTGTGTGTGTGTGTGTGAAGGGTGATGATATTGATGGACAGGGAGTGGGGTGAGGTTGCTCTATGGGCAGGGAAGGTGATTAACCTGCACAACATCACTGCTAACTTCCCTAAAACTGTCCTCTAAAGGGAACAATGCAAGTGACGCAAGAGGTGGCCCTTTGAAGTGACACCTAATCTTGGACTTTTTCCTAACAAAGCTAATCAATAGTCGGGGATCGTGCGTTTGCAAGCTGCCTTTCCTTTGTCTGCACATGAAGAGAGCAGCGCCCTGCACAAATTGCTGATATATGCTCTTTTCCCCTCCTCACTGGAGCGCTGCAACGCAATGCGGATACCCAGCGTCTGAGCCACTAGCCAGACACACTGGGGGGACAGAAAAAAGGGTGGGGGTGGGGCGGCGGCTGGAGGTGCAGGGAGGCGGCAAGCAAGTTCATCACACACACAGTGTAGTCTTGAGGACATAGTGAGCTCAACAACCTGTAAGGACGTTTAACAAAGCCTCACTAGATGTAGTCTTACACAGTGCCCAGTTACATAAATAGCACACCTTATCATGAAAACGAAGTATAATTAATGTGTGCGTAGTTTACGACACATTAGACTGCACCTAACAACTCAAACAGCACTGCAGAAGACACACTTATAGCACAGGAAAAGACAAGTTTCCCAGTTCGATATCTGCAGCACAGACACAATGTTAACCTGGCTTTTGTGGTATTAGAATAGAATTCTGCAATGCCAACAGCACTCTCCCACCCTGTTGCGTTGAATGCAATTGTCGCTGTCCGACAAGAATTCTACGGCGGTTGCGTTGTCACGCAACAAATGACATTGTGGCTGTGGTAATGCGCACAAAGTTTGGCTTCTGAATAAGAGGCACAAATGACGCATCTACTTTGTTGTCTACGTGAGTTATGTGAAAGTGCGCTACGCCTAATAATATAGATGAGGGTTGGGAGATTTATATCGCAGCTACCTGCAATAATAATAAACAGTACATCACAATGTATTATGTGGCATATGAGTAATAATACAACCATTTCAAACCAAGGCTCCTAATTTGGCTACTGATGTAACATATTGCATCATTTCCTGTTGTATTATTTCCTTCCTCAAAATTATTAATGTCATTAGTAATCTACTTGTTAATTTACTGTTAATATCTGGTTACTTTCTGCTGCAACATGGATCCATGTTGGTGGTGTTCAAATGTAATAAGCACTTATTCTTCTGTTGTTTGGATACTTTACATTAGTTTTGAGTGATAATACAACATTTCTAATTAAAGTTTAAGTACCACTGATAGTCATTCAATTTTTTCAGGATGATTAATTGATAAAAAAAAAAAAATCACAACTTTAATCCTGCAAAAACTCAGGATGGCAGTGTAACACTATAGCATTGACCTTATACTGATACTATACATGGTATCGTTACTGTCGACATTTGTATCGATCCGCTTACCTTACAATGAAGACCTCTAGTTTAACGGTTAACTATGATTTTTGTGTTCCCCTGATACAGTGAGTAGTATAGCACCTTGAGCTATTCCTTGTCCTCTACTACTGCAGTTATAATGATACCTGTAAAAAACACAGTTTATTTGGAGGCAAAGTAGGGATTTAGAAGCTGCACTGTTAGCTGCTAGCGAGGACGTTGCATTGCGCTGAGGGCGCTTTCGTTTGCTTGTCCCTGTCAGATTTACAGAACATAGCTAAAATGTGTCTTCAAAAAATGAATTTCAATCACGATATAACCCTTGTATTAAAAGCTCTATTGTCAACCAAATTATTATCATTTATATCGTATATTATGCAACTCTGCTTGTAACTCCAGCCGTTTTTAATACTTTTGCTTGCCATCACAATTCAGCCTTAAACATGTGGCTTGTACTTGCTTGCGTCAGATATATTTGTAAATTAGGGCTCTCAAAATTCAATCAATCAATCAATCAATGTTTATTTATATAGCCCTAAATCACAAGTGTCTCAAAGGGCTGTACAAGCCACAACGACATCCTCGGTACAGAGCCCACATACGGGCAAGGAAAAACTCACCCCAGTGGGACGTCGGTGAATGACTATGAGAAACCTTGGAGAGGACCACATATGTGGGTAACCCCCCCCCCTCTAGGGGAGACCGAAAGCAATGGATGTCGAGTGGGTCTGACATAACATTGTGAAAGTCCAGTCCACAGAAAAATTAACAAGTTAACTCATGTGATAAATCACCAAAAATGATCGCTATAGTCATGTACACACTTTAAAGATTAAAGATTAAATTACCAATGATTGTCACACACACACTAGATGTGGTGAAATTTGTCCTCTGCATTTGTCCCATCCCCTTGGGGAGCAGTGGGCAGCAGCGGCGCCGCGCCCGGGAATCATTTTGACATCCAAATCGCTGCCGTTGTGTCCTTGAGCAGGACACTTCACCCTTGCCCCCGGTGCCGTTCACACTGGTGAATGAATGATGAATGAATGATAGGTGGTGGTCGGAGGGGCCGTAGGCGCAAACAGGCGGCCTCGCTTCCGTCAGTCTACCCCAGGGCAGCTGTGGCTACAAATGTAGTTTACCACCTCCAGGTAGTGAATGAATGATGGGTTCCCACTTCTCTGTGAGCGCTTTGAGTATCTAATAATAGAAAAGCGCGATATAAAATCTAATCCATTATTATTATTTGTATTGTGCAACCCTACTTTGTATCCTACTGAAAACCAGCGTCATCTGCAGTGGACATTTTTTTGTTTGTGGTCTTTTGTCAGAGTTAGAAATTAAAATGAAAATAGCTCCAGGTCCACAAATGTCCACAGCAGAAGACACTGACTCCCAGGAGGTGATATATTGATTATGTGGAAAATCACAAATAATGTATAGATATTTTTCATCGGTTTCTTTGTTATGACTGCCTGCGAGTGGCTTTTCCTAAACATGTTCTGTCATTTCATATATTGCCCTCAACGTTATACTTACCGCCTAGAAAGGAATGCAAGGCGAAGGAAGTGGCTGAATGAAGACTTGGCGACCCCGCAAGGAAAGCTAGAAGGTTGTACAGTTATCTCCAGGCTGTTTATGATGCGAAACCATACAACCAACTACCTCACGCTGCAGAGCGCTTCTCATCTCTTCTTCTTTGTCCAGACACACCTGGTCACTATTCTACACAATACATAATCAGGTGATCCAATCATAATTCATAAAAAAAAGATACAAGGGAATAAAAGCGAAAAAGAAAACTTCCATTGGTTTGCAGACTTGTCTCCCTCTTGTGGGTGCGTGGAGAACTTGAGAATGCACTCCCCTCCCACCTCCCACCTGAAGGCAAGGCAAGACCTGCTTCTATCGGAACACAAAGACGAGCACTTAACCTGCAGTTGCTCACTGTAGGCGTCTGCCTGACCTACTTCTGCGAAGGGGAGCTGGAATCTTCCACGTCCTCAAAAGGCTAGATTCAGCACTACTGGGTGAGCGCTTCATTGTCATTCAATGGTTCAAGTCCAACACAACCCCCTGCACTCCCACTCGCTCCGGCTTAACAAGCCACTTGCTTGAATCCTGTTGTAGTTTTGAGCAGAGACGAGATGCTTCTGCTTGAGGGAACATAACCCCAAGTTGCGGTTTGGATAATTTATGACTATGATCATTATTTTCATGTACAAAATAAAGACAGCCTTTGAATTAAGTGAAGGTTAACTTCATTCTACACCTGTGACTTTTCATGGTGATTTACCATTAAAGTGTTTTACGTCCAAAGTGTAGGCTCCAGCACCCCCCGTCACCCCGAAGGGAATAAGCGGTAGAAAATGGATGGATGGATGGGTGGTTAACTGCTTTTTACACTTGTATGATCATTACAAATTCACATGTGCCTAAAATGTATTTCATTTTACATTCATGAGAACATTAAGAATGTTTTAAAAAATTAGATCCACCACAATCGTTAAGAATGTGAATAATAAAGCTTTAACGATGGCGACAGAATACACTTTCTCGAACAGATTTTACCTTCTCGGGGTCTGCAGAGCAATGGAGCAACACGGTGGAGTCAACGCCCCACTTTTTCCTCTTCACAAACGACGGGGCACGCCCACACAGTCGACGTCTAGCCAGGGCGATCGCTGGCAAAAGCGGCAAATGTGCCGTTGTTAGCAGTCAATGGGTGTGTTTTGACACCCCTACGGTGTTCGCCTGGAGGAGTCATTGATTGCAGGATCACTGCTGCACAGTCGAGTTAGCGGGGGCCTCCTATTCAGCGTGGTCAATGCACCAAAAATACAAGTCTCAAGGCTTCTCTATTCATTATAACTGGAGACAAACAAGACAGGGAGCGCCGCGTCCCTGACGCCGCCATTGTGCTAAAGGCTTCACATTGGAGCATTATTAAATGAAAGTAGGTGTTAAGTGTAGCAGCTGCATATGCTTGACAGAGACTAGTTGTTTCTTCTTTTATTGGAGCGCTTCCAAACGCAAAACCCATTCACCTCACCTCTCTGCACTGCCCTCCGCCACGTTATCAGCCCAGCCTCCTCCTACCCTTCATTTTCTTTCCCTGGTCCTCCTCTCACCTCTCTGAGTAGCTCTCATTTGTTGTTCATGCCCTCAATTTTTTTTTACAACTTTATCTCTTTCACTTTCTCTCTGTTCATAACACCAGAGTATTCCTCCTTCAATCCACCCCTGCCCTATCTAAAACTCTTCCTTTCCCCCCGCCTCCTTCACCCCCACCTACCCAACGCACACCCACGTCTCATTCAAAGTCAGATCACGCTTGAATGCGGCATGGTTGTGCCAATGCCAGCCAGCTCTTTGCCAGTGTGGCTGCAATAGGTGGAAAGTCTGGTGGGAAGCCCCTGCCCGAGAGGCCGGGGTGGTGGGTGCATGCTGCTGTCGGGTCATGAGAAGCTGGGTAAGGAGGATTGTGCTTAAGCCACTTTGCGTTTAACCACGGAGCGAAGCAAAACAGTTCACTTAACAACAACTTAGGTGTGTGTCTAAAACATTTTAAGGAAGTAAAACTGATAAAGAAACATCTCAAAAAAGAAAAAGTGAAAATGATTGTAAGGTATCCCCCACCCACGGATATAATTTGCTCGTGAAAAGAAAGCAAAAGGAAAACTACAAGAAAAAAGCCATACAAATATACAGTAAATCACAAGTTTTTTCTTGTAGTATTACAACTTTACCTTTTAAGCTTTGCTGCTAAAAAGTTACTACAGTATTTTAAAATGAAGAATGTATTCTATTCAATTACTACTTTTTGCTCAAGTCTAGTATATTCAATTTAATCCGGGTAAAATTACTACCGGTACTTTTTTAATCAATATTACCAAAATAATTCTGATACAATTACTACTTTTTAAATCCAAAATTACAATTTAATAGTGGTAAAAAAACAAAATTACAATTTAACAGTGGTAAAACTACTACTTTTTTACCTGGTTTTACAACTTAATTCTGGTAAAATTACTACTGCTTTACTGAAAATTACAAAATAATTCTGGTAAAATTACTACTTTACTTTTTTTTTCATACCTAATATTACAACTTCATTCTTGTATATTTACTACTTTTTTACCCAATTTTACAACTTCATTCTGGTAAAATGATTACTTTTTTAAACCAGATTCTGGTAAAAAAAAAAAAAAAAATGTTACCCAAAATTATATATGTATTCTGGTCAAATTACTACTTTTTTTTTACCCAATATTGCTGCAATTTAATTCTGGTGAAATTACTACTTTTTTCATTTAGAATTTACCTCTCCTTAAAGGCCTACTGAAATTATTTTTTTTAAATTTAAAAGGGAATAGCAGATCCATTCTATGTGTCATACTTGATCATTTCGCGATATTGCCATATTTTTGCTGAAAGGATTTAGTAGAGAAAATCGACGATAAAGTTCGCAACTTTTGCTCGCTGATAAAAAAAAGCCTTGCCTGTACCGGAAGTAGCGTGACGTCACAGGAGCTAGTATTCCTCACAATTCCCCGTTGTTTACAATGGAGCGAGAGAGATTCGGACCGAGAAAGTGATGATTACCCCATTAATTTGAGCGAGGATGAAAGATTCGTAGATGAGGAACGTTACAGTGAAGGACTTGAGAGGCAGTGATGGACGTATCTTTTTTCGCTCTGACCGTAACTTAGGTACAAGCTGGCTCATTGGATTCCACACTCTCCTTTTTTTATTGTGGATCACGGATTTGTATTTTAAACCACCTGGGATACTATATCCTCTTGAAAATGAGAGTCGAGTACGCGAAATGGACATTCAGTGCCTTTTATCTCCACGACAATACATCGGCGAAATGCTTTAGCTACGAGCTAACGTGATAGCATCGTGCTTTAACTGCATATAGAAACAAAAAAATAAACCCCTGACTGGAAGGATAGATAGAAAATCAACAATACTATTAAACCGTGGACATGTAAATACACGGTTAATGCTTTCCAGGCTGGCGAAGGTTAACAATGCTGTGCTAACGACTCCATTGAAGCTAACTTAGCAACGGGACCTCCCAGAGCTATGCTAAAAACATTAGCTCTCCACCTACGCCAGCCAGCCCTCATCTACTCATCAACACCCGTGCTCACCTGCGTTCCAGCGATCGGCAGAAGGACGAAGGACTTCACCCGATGCGTTTGGCGGCCCGGAGACGTAGGAAGTCAAGGTGAGGTCGGCGGCTAGCGCGGCTAGCGCTCCAACAAAGTCCTCCTGGTTGTGTTGCTGTAGTCCGCTGCTAATACACCGATCCCACCTACAACTGTCTTCTTTGCAGCCTTCATTGTTCATTAAACAAATTGCAAAAGATGTCCAGAATACTGTGGAATTATGAAATGAAAACAGAGCTTTTTGTATAGGATTCTACGGGGTACCATAACTTCCGTTACTCTGACTTCGTCACGCGCATACGTCATCATACCGCGACGTTTCAGCCGGATATTTCCCGGGAAGTTTTAAATGTCACTTTATAAGTTAACCCGGCCGTATTGGCATGTGTTGCAATGTTAAGATTTCATCATTGATATATAAACTATCAGACTGCGTGGTCGGTAGTAGTGGGTTTCAGTAGGCCCTTAATTGTATCATATTTTGGTAGAAGTAGGAGATTATTTTGTCAAATTACTAATTTTACCCTAATATTAAAACTTTATTTTGGTAAAATTGGGACATTATATTATAAAAAATGTAATTTTATTTTAGAAATGTTATGATTTTATTTTAATAAAGGACTACTTTTTATGTAAAGTAAACTTTCATAACAATACAATTCAATTCTTGATCAATACTACTTTTTTGTTAAATTGAAACTATTCTTTTGATAAAACGCCACATTTTGGGGGGAAAAATTACTTTGTTTTGATCTTACGACATTATTCCAGTAATATTTTGATGCTATTCTCATTTAATTATATATATTATTTTTTTCTTTTAATACTCCTATAATTTCCCTTCCAGCGTTCTACATCTAAAATTTGAAAGTCCACCTAATAATTTTATATTGAGTTAAACAAAAACGCCCTGCATGCTTTGCTTGCTTCCTCTAACACTCGATACAAACCTGCGATGTTGATGCATCTTCTATGAGATACGTAAAAACAAAAATATTTTGGAATTGCTCCGTTCTTTTTGTTTTTTTGGTCGAGAAAACATCTCCTCGTATCGTATTTGCAAAGGCAGAAAACATTACCATGGGAACGTACCACGAGGCGAACTCAATGACTTGGCATGATGCCCGATGGTTGCTAGAGCACTGTTGTCAATAGATACTGGGTTTTGCGTGTGCACATGTCCTGTGTGAAAAAGCTTGATGGTGTATATTTGTGATGCACACAGCAGGTCCGAGCTGTGCATTATAATGTTCTTTCACTCAATGCAAAAGCTTTTATATAAGCTCAGTGGACCATTATTCAACAAATACTTTTTTTTAAAAGTAGGTGACAAATGATGAAATGCACCTTTTGTTGGATAGTAAATACATATATTTTATGTTGGTAGTGCATGGGTTTGTCAATGGGAAATCATGCGAGTGGCTACAGTTATTTCCACTTTGTGATTTGTTTAGCAACACAAGCATAATTAGCCTTCACTTTAGTAATCACTCTACTAAATGCAGTCCATATGGTAAAACTCACAAGGAGAATAAATACAAAAGAGTCTTGATTCTGTCTATTTAATCGCTCCAATCTTGCCCTCCTTTTTGCTCTCTCTGCTTGGGCTTTCATTTGAGTCATATTCAAAGAGTGTGCATCAATGGGAATAAAACTAATTTTGCCAAAGCAAATTACCTTACAAGCAGTGTCTGACTTTGAGGATTTTCCCAGGGCTCGTCTCACTGGGGGATCTTCTCCTCTCGTTGACCGCTGCATTCCTGAAATCAGCAGAGCATCGCGCACATTATTAGCATAGCGCAGGACAGAAAGAGCAACAATAACAAAGACATTGAACCATGACATTGTAAATAAATTAAGACCCCCGCCTCTGCCCTCGGAAACAACACAATCTTGGCTTTAATCTCGCTTCGGTCTCTTTGTACCATTCGAATAACCATAAAAGTAAAGCGCAACGTACATAATTAAATTAGAACGGACAATCCCTGATTAGCACAAAAGGAAAGAATAGAAAGTCAGACGCCTGCGACATAAGAAACATATTGAGAAGGGATTAACAAAGTAGGAGATAATGGAGAGAAAGAACACTGCTATCAACAAAGTATGCATGGGAGCTGGAAGGGGGGATAGAAATACATGTAGACCAGAGACACTTAAGGACAATGCAAAACAGTATATTCATATTGCAGGCACAATAATACCAGTATTGTGTCAGTGTACACAAGTACATACATTAGAAGTAATCCAACTGGGAAGGAAGTGTCTTTGTCTCTGCATCCTTTGAACTCAAAGTCGACAGAGCCCGTCGCCTCGTGAAACCAGGTCAGAGGGCAAGACAAACAGTTTATCGTCATGGCAACGCACAGGAAATGGTTGCTTAACCTGTTGCAGTTGACGGAATGTCAAGATGCGAGGGCAGTCTGACAACCTTGAGCGTCATCGCACAATGCCAGCAACGATCAATAATGTATCAGGAACCCTGAGCACGGTGAAAAAGCTTTACTGCCTAGGTTCACACGTGCAATAAAACACACATATACTGCTAAACTGAGAAGCTTGAATGGCTGCCGCATCAATGCTCCTAATGGGCAAACATGTGAAATGGACTGCGGCTGCGATTGTCGCCTTGCCGGTGTCTGTGTTTTCATCTCACTCCTGAGGTGTTGGATCAATACGCAAACCCTTTGTATGTCATTAGTTTGTCTCGCGGCTGAGCTGAACACCGTCTGCTGTGCAACCCCCATGCATATTAACCTAGCTGTTTGTCCTGGTGCGCAAACGTGTGATTTTCGGCAACGCTCACCATACATGTGCTGTCCAATGAGCTCTGCGCGTGCATTTGTGTGCCCTTGTGCTTGTCCATTGCAGCAGAGGGTGGAGTGGAGGATCAATAGGAAACAAATTAATTCGGATCAATATGGAGCCGGCGAAAGAGAGAGGAGGAGAGATTGCAAGTAAGCGGTGTGATGCTTGTGATGTGTTCGCACTACACACTTGGCAAGGACTAACGTTTCTGTTTTTCATGCATATTTCGACAATAATCTCCACTATTTCTTTATTCTCAGTGCGATGAAGGTCACATTTGCAAATAAACAGGCGTCTCACTAGGGCGACATCTGCTACTGTCAAGAGCGAACTTTTACCCTTTTTATTTCAACGCTCTTCATGAATAACACAACTGTTTCACCCCAAGCGTGTCGCGAGGCAAGGGATTTAATGCTGAACTTTAACTCCCCGTTGGGTTGAACTTGACATTTACAAGCAAACCTGAAACGGTTTTGTACGTTCTTATTGTTTAGCCGCAAAGGAAACAATCTTTAGCAGCGTTTCAGGCTTATTTGTGTTCAACACTGGATTATATGATGGCCAATTTAGCTGAGCATTTGACTATTGTAGCTGTCAAACGTCAGCTAGTGAAAGTCGCCTTTATTGACATTGATTAGGTCTGTTGACAGCATGAAATGTGGATTTCCTATCAATGCTAAAATTATATCAGATTCTTAATTCCATCAACGGGACTGCTCAGCTTTGCGGATCTTCTCATCCCTCGGCCGAGAGATCAAAGCGTCAAGGGCCATCTGGGAGTCGGAAGTGAATGAGACTTTGAAGTGATGGCGGCGAAAAACAAACACGAGAACGTTGAGTGCTTGTAAACCTGCACTTGCTTCTGATTCTTCGCTCAAGGTTCTTCTGCCTTTTCGCTGACAAATGCCTCGTTTAGCTTTGAGTGCAGAGTATGTGATACCTGGGAGAAATTATGCTTGAAGTGTAATTGCAGGGGGTGGCCTTGTAATAGACGCTTTGGACGTTCCAAGTCTTATATCTGAAGAGCATCTGTTATGATCCGCTGCCCGGATCATATTCTGTTTACGTTTTCAAGTCACTTGTGTTTTCAGCACCTCTTGAGTTTGTTTGTATCAGTTGCCATGACGGCAGATTGCACTCAGCTGCCTCTGGTTAGTGTTCGAGACGCTCACCTGTTGTCCAGGCACTAATCAGAGGGCTATTTACTCTATGCCCTGGCCTCACTCGGTCTGGCTTCCTAATTTGCTTTATGCAACAGTTGACGATATTTGTTTCCTGCTCTATACCTGCTAGCTTCCACGCTAGGCTATTTTGCCTGCTAGCTCCTACGCTAGTCCCTTTGGTTTTCGCTTTCCGTGCTATGAGCACGTTTTTGTTTGTTCCCATATGATTTGTTTCTTAAATAAATCATTTCCTACCTGTACGCTGTGTCTGAAGCCCGTCTGCATTCCTGGGAGAACAAACCCCGCATCACGATGCGACCCGGTCGTCACAGTAGGAAGCCAGCAGATAACAGTTCTCTCGCGACGGGCGTGGAGGAAGTGGATGAAGGTGCGTGGATGATACTCCGAGCTATGGAGGCAGAGACGATCCGCTGTTCTCCAGAGGAAGATATGATGTGGGGACCTGGAGGTGTTTTGGTCTCGATCCGCTCACAGCCAGCCAGCTCGGATGCGTCAGCGAAGGCGGAAGTCATCGAAGAAGGCTTCGGCTCGCGACAGAGAGGCGCCAATTCCACAATTTTTCCGTCCGGAACACCGCAAGCTACATGCAGCCCAAGCTTCCCCTCCTCAGATGTATAGTAACCCAATCGACCACTTCGCCAAACATTACTCCGACTGGGCTGTCAGTCACCTGGACAGCGGCAACAATGACGTCATTCCATTGGTGCCCCCTGATGACGTAACTCTGCCCACTTTTGATGACGTCATAGACCAAGTCATTCTTTTTCTATCTTCTGCTTCTTTTTGTCAGCCGCCTTCTAAGGACCATCCATCCATTTTCTACCGCTTATTCCCTTCGGGGTTGCGGGGGGCTCTGGAGCCTATCTCAGCTACAATCGGGCGGAGGGCGGTGTACACCCTGGACAAGTCGCCACCTCATCGCAGGGCCAACACAGATAGACAGACAACACTCACACTCACATTCACACACTAGAGCCAATTTAGTGTTGCCAATCAACCTATCCCCAGGTGCATGTCTTTGGAGGTGGGAGGAAGCCGGAGTACCGAGGGAACCCACACAGTCTCGGGGAGGACATGCAAACTCCACACAGAAAGATCCCGAGCCCGGGATTGAACTCACGACTACTCAGGACCTTCGTATTGTGAGGCATACGCACTAACCCCTCTCCCACCGTGCTGCCCCCTTCTAAGGACCTTAATTCCAAAATAAAACTTTACCAAGAATTTTTTTTACAGACCCGCTCACCAGGTTTGTCATTGTCCTCCAGGACTCAAGCTCCACCTCCAGTGACTTTGGTTCCGCCCCCAGTGACTATTGCTCCGCCCACTGCACATACTTTTTTCCCCTGTGCTCCCACCCAGTCTCAAGTGGGGGGTGTGAATAGACATTTTGGACAATTTAAAGGGGAGGAGTATACCCCCCTCCTGACCTCCCTCCACCCACCCCTGAGACGGTTCCAGACCGCCAGGAGCGCGTCTGGTATCCGCTTCTTGAGGGGGGGCTAGCGCTGGGAGCTAGGCTAGTGGGGTGGCACAGCTGCGCCAAGCCAAGCCGCAACCCCCGGCCCGGCCACCACCACCAGTCCTTCGGCATGCTAAGCCGCAACCCCCAGCCAGGCCACCTCCGCCAAAGTCACGACCAGCACCGGCACCTCAACTGGTTTCCACACCAGCACCGGCTCCAAGACTGGTTTCCACACCAGCACCGGCTCAAAGACTGGTTTCCACACCAGCACCGGCCCCAAGACTGGTTTCCACACCAGCACTGGCTTGAAGACTGATTTCCACACCGGCACCAGCTTCACGACCAGCTCCTGTTCCTGCTCCGAGGCTAGCACCAGTTCCTGCTTCAAGGCTAGCCCCAGTACCTGCTCCAAGGCTAGCACCAGTTGCGGCTCTAAGGCTATCACCAGAACCTGCACCAGCTTCTACTGCGACGACAACGTCTCCTGTTTCCAAGGCGACCACAACGTCTCCTGCTTCCACGGTGACGACAACGTCTCCTGCTTACACGACGACGACAACGTCTCCTGCTTCCACGGCGACGATAACGTCTCCTGCTTCCACGGCAACGACGACGTCTCCTGCTTCCACAGCGACGACGACGTCTCTTCCTGCTTCCACGGCGACGACGACGTCTCTTCCTGCTTCCACGGCGACGACTACGTCTCTTCCTGTTTCCACGGCGACGACGTCTCCTGCTCCTGCTTCCACAGCGACGTCTGCTCCTTCCTCGTCTCTGGCGGGCCTTCCCAGGGCGCTGCCACCTTCCTCGCTCTCATCGTCGTTTCAGCGACCTCGAGCTGTCTGGCTGCGCGAGCAGCAATCAGGGGCCTGCATGCGGCTCTCTCAGAGGTCAGTGAATGGACGCCAGTGGCGCAAACAGAACTTTCCGGCTGCTGAACTTCTGGCGCCACTCACGCCCACCTTCTCGGCGGCCACGAATGTGGCCTTTCCGTGGTCGTCCGCCTCGCCTGCGGCAGCGGCGTTCCATTTTCCGTCGCCGCCTGACTCTTCCCCAGTGGATTCGGGGACACTTGGGCTGGCGACCCACCACCAAGTCCTCCCTCCGCCCTCCCTTGACTCTTGAACTATATCTCAGTTTTATGGGTTTTAGTTTTTCCTGGGGACATCTGGAATCTGTCCTTTAAGGGGGAGTACTGATATGATCCGCTGCCCGGTTCATATTCTGTTTACGTTTTCAAGTCACTTGTGTTTTCAGCACCTCTTGAGTTTGATTGTTTCAGTTGCCATGACGGCAGATTGCACTCAGCTGCCTCTGGTTAGTGTGTGAGACGCTCACATGTTGTCCGGGCACTAATCAGAGGGCTATTTAGTCTATGCCCTGGCCTCACTCGGTCTGGCTTCCTAATTTGCTTTATGCAACAGTTGACGACATTTGTTTCCTGCTATAGAGCAGGAAACAAATGTCGTCAACTAAATAGCTTCCATGCTAGGCTATTTTGCTTGCTAGCTCCCACGCTAGCCTATTTACTTTTTGCCTTAAGTGCTATGAGCACGTTTTTCTTTGTTCTGTCTGATTTATTCCTTAAATAAATAATTTCCTACCTGCACGCTGTGTCTGAAGCCCGTCTACATTCCTGGGAGAACAAACCCGGCATCACGATGCGACCCGGTCGTCACAGCATCAGATTAAATCTTACATCCACATATTTATACTTCACCTTGCCAAGCATTATATAAGTGCTTTGTTTTATTTATAGGCCTTCATGATCAGCACAAGACAGGAAATATGGGAAATATCCTTATGATGCCCGATTTCTATTGAAGATGAAATGCATGGATCATTTTGTACCTCAAATAGCACTTAATAACACCCCAGAGCTTTCCTGGTTGGATGAGGCACAATGATAGGGGGTGCGTGAGCTGGAAAAAAAATATTAACACTTAGAGGTGCAGGGGGCTTTTATTTTTTTTTACTTTGGCATTTAATGTGCCAAAAGAGGGGCACTGCAAGAAAAAAGTTCGAGACCCACAAGACCAGCCTATCAATCAGTCCTCAGCATGGAAAATAACGTCTCAATCGGTGAGTTCAGCGGTTCCTCCACTAGATCAGTGCCGCTTATTTGCCCTCCCTTGTTGAACTCACACAATAATTTTCACCTTTGCCAATTTCACACTGCGAGTAAAGTTGAGAAGACGGTGGCCATGGATACAAAAGAGAGGTAGAGAGAGGGAGGCTGTAGGCGAGACATGGATGCTGCAGACAAAAATGAGAGAAATCCAAAAGGAGGCTGCAGCGATGACTGTTACTTCATCAGAGGTATTTACAGGAAAATATGAATCAACAACCTAGCTCGAAAGAGGCAATAAATATGACATTTTTGAGTGTATTTCTGACAAAGGAAGGGGGACAAAACCTCAGGCAGTGATTTACAATCAAACATGTCTCTCTTCCTGCCTGCCTCTCTCGCTTGTCTCGCTGTCCCCGTGAGCTGCTATTCTGAGAGTCCCATCGTCGCATCACCCGGGCCTTTAACACGCTTTGGCGTGTGTAAGCCACGGGTGATGGTGTGCACGTCCTCCAGACAGGTCACGGGAAGCAGCCCAAGCCGGCGCAATGTTGTCTATGACATCACCGCAGCGTCTTGCGTCTCGCTGTCGGATCCTGCGATTGCATTCAATGGCGGGGAGCACAAACAAACACATACCTGCCAAATTTCAATGTAATTCTAGATTATATATGGCAAACATCCTGCATCGTGTATCACTGATGTTGTAGCAAATTACGACCATGTGTGAAATGAAACCATAAATTCTCAGCAGGTATGTTCCAGGTAAAAGTCACATGTTTATGGTTTGTAGCGTGACGCAGGCAACTAGAGAATCTGCAGACTCCAGATGTGATTGATGATTTGCATGGGCTTTAAAGTGGAACTGCACTTTTTTGGGGAAATTTTGCCTGTCATTCTTATATCATTCTCAGTCCTTATGTAAGACAATCACACATATGGTTTTCTTTTTTATGCATTTTAGCTAGTAAATAAATGCGATCAAAAGTCTGCTTACAATGAAGCCTATGGGTGTCGCTGTATTCCGCCTATAAAGCGCTTAAAGAAACATCCACGTTTTAACGTAAGTAAATATGTAATGTAGTAACAGGCACATTTATAATAAGATGTTATATTAACATATTTTGCACATTTTAAGCATACGGCGGCGCTTGAATTTAAATGCGTCACAACTTTTTCCTCTAACAAAATCACTGATTACTACTCACTGCAGACTTCGTGAGAGCCAACAAACATAATAAAACATCACTTAATTTACAATGTATGCTGTCACTGGGATGCCGACTGATAATCTTATCATATATTCCCATTTAGATAAAGAATTAATCATATTCCTTGCGAAGATAAAAGGAGGGTGGACAAGCGTCTTTTCGTGTCTTTCTCTCCATTTCCAGGTTTAAATCGGATGCCAAAGTTGACCAACTTGTCGGATTATGTCATCATCCTTCTACTATTAAGGTGAGAGGCCTCATTTATGATCCAAAATAAACTTTCACGTGCCCTGATGCAAGAAAGCAGCTTACCAGCAGATGATGTCAAAATAGCAGCACAAGCTAGTTAGCCCCCTGTGATCACGGCGCCGCTATAAATATTAGTCTGTGTGAGCTCTATACTAACAATAACACTAATACACAGTTAATAATCAGGTCACAAAATGTAGATGGAGTATTGTTGGTGCTTTTTGGATGGTTATTTAAAGGGCTTTATGAGAGGACCTCCCACTGACTCCATTGTAAGCAGACTTTTATTTACGTTTATTTACGAGCTAGAATACATAAAAAAATACATCTGTCTTTTTGTCCCTCACAATGATTGTGAATAATAGGCAAAATTCCAAAAATGTGCAGTTCCCTTTTAAAATATGCAGGTGAACATTCCTGCAACCGTGTCAAATGATCACATCTGTCCATCGGTGTAAAAGAAACACCTGGTGAAGTGGTGGGGGTCTAGCTGCCCCTTGTGCTGTCAGCAGAGAGGAAGTGTGGATCTACTATGTCCTTCATTTGGGAATACATATAGCTGATATGAAGTATGTATGAAGTCCCTCCGCCTGTGTGTGGATACAGCACATAAATTATAAATGGCCAGCACAACCAGGCACCATATGCATGCTACCATGCTGTATTCATGACAAATAGGGCATGTTTATATTTTTGCACAATTGCTTTATGCCGACTTAATGCACCAGTAAAAAAAAGAGGAGTGACAGGTTGGAAAAAACAATATTTAAAGTATAAATACAACAAAAGGACTATTTGAAGAAGAGAAAAAACGGTGACATAAATGAGCAGCGTGAAGAACACGGGGCAAAGTAGGACAAGCGAAATAGACTGCGTGACTGAAAGACAGACAGATTAACTAACAGAGGCAGACAAAGAGCGAGCGTCAAGAACAAAGATGGTGGAAGGAAGGAGAGAGGGAGTGACATGGCGCAGGATGGCAAGAAGAGCGGCGAAGGAGTCGGCGAGGGAGCAGCGAGACGCGGGTGGCGTCCTAAAATAGGTGGCAGACTCCCCGTCAGCGCGGTGACCTAGTCGCGCGAGGCTGAGGAATTCTCCCCGGACACATTCCTCTGAGATGTTAACCCATGAAAAACCACCGCTGCTTACTGCGGAGCTTTGCAGAGCTTCTGTGAAAAAAAATGGTCCCCAACCTTTTTGAGGACAATATCAAATTAAAAACACAGAACAAAACACACAAAATTATTTCTGAGTAAGAGAGAAGCTGGCAATATCTTGCTTTGACGGGGAGTCTGTCTCTACTGCCCCTTTTGCTGCGGAGTCTTGTTTTGGTAACGGTCAGCGCAGAAAAGGTAACGCTGTTTAATCCGAAATGACAGAACAACGAACTTCCCTAGGCTGGTAACACACAAGAGAAATGGCGTAGTAGCATGTATTGAAATCACATTTTAAAGGCCTGAAACCCACTACTACCGACCACGCAGTCTGATAGTTTATATATCAATGATGAAATCTTAACATTGCAACACATGCCAATACGGCCGGGTTAACTTATAAAGTGCTATTTTAAATTTCCCGGGAAACTTCCGGTTGAAAACGTGTAGGTATGATGACGTTTGCGCGTGACGTCAATGGTTGAACCGGAAGTATTGGGACACATTGTATCCCAATACAAACAGCTCTGTTTTCATCTCAAAATTCCACAGTATTCTGGACATCTGTGTTGGTGAATCTTTTGCAATTTGTTTAATGAACAATGGAGACTGCAAAGAAGAAAGCTGTCGGTGGGATCGGTGTATTAGCGGCCGGCTGCAGCAACACAACCAGGAGGACTTTGAGTTGGATAGCAGACGCGCTATCCGACGCTAGCCGCCGACCGCATCGATGATCGGGTGAAGTCCTTCGTCGCGCCGTCGATCGCTGGAACGCAGGTGAGCACGGGTGTTGATGAGCAGATGAGGGCTGGCGTAGGTGGAGCGCTAATGTCAGGGTTTCCCACACATTCATTTATTTGTGGCGGCCCGCCACGAAAGAATTACGTCCGCCACAAATAAAAAAAATAAAAAATACATTTTTTTTTTTTTTTTTTGTCCTCTCCAGCTTCTCAGGCAAATCATATAGTTGATGTAGATGCCCATATCGGCTGTTCAGATTTACTTTACAAAAGAGAAGTGTAGGATACTTCTCTTGTTGCCTTATTTGTATTTGACTTTATTAAATGTATTTATATTAGAAACACAACATGTGTATATAACAAAGGGTGCAAAGTCTGCAGGCAGTAGGAAACACATGGTTAAGTGTAGGAAGTAAAACTGATGGCAGTCTAAAGTTCAAGATTTTTGGAGCTCTTTGTTCAGTGGATCAGATGTTTGATGAAGCTCTGTGTCTATCTACCACCACTACTGTTTTCTGTTCATTTGTTACTGACTGTGGCAGGACACCTCTGCCTCTGTTTCACTTTATGTTGCTGGTAAATGATATGGTTGTAGTAGTAGGCTAAAGTTAAATTATTTAGTATGCACTGATTAAAGGGGCAGAGTTTTGAGACATTTTAGCTTTTATATTTTATAAGATATATTTTTTGTAAGAACCACAATTAATAAATATATTTCAGTGAATAACTTATTGTTCAAATCTGTATATAAATATGTACATAAAGTGTTGTAATTATATTGTAAAATGGATGGATGGATGGACGTTTAAAACAAAACTGTTATTATTAATTAGTAAGTATACATTTTTTTTAGCCTTTTTAGAGAAAATCAAATCATTGTAGTAAATTATGCAAATTACTCGATGATGTTCATGGTGACCACGCCCGTAGCCACGCCCCCACTGCCACAGGTATCTTGGCAGTTTATGGGAAACACTGAATGTTTTTATCATAGCTCTGACGAGGTCCCGTAGCTAAGTTAGCTTCAATGGCGTCGTTAGCAACAGCATTGCTAGGCTTCGACAGGCGGCACAGCATTAACCGTGTGGTTACAGGTCCAGTGTTTGGTTCGGTGTCTCCTGATAGTAGTATTGTTGATCTTCTGTCTATCCTTCCAGTCAGGGGCTTATTTCTTTTGTTTCTATCTGCATTTAAGCACGATGGTATCACGTTAGCTCCGTAGCTAAAGTGCTTCACCGATGTATTGTCGTGGAGATAAAAGTCACTGTGAATGTCCATTTCGCGTTCTCGACTCTCATTTTCAAGAGGATATAGTATCCGAGGTGGTTTAAAATACAAATCCGTGATCCACAATAGAAAAAGGAGAAAGTGTGGAATCCAATGAGCCTTTGTACCTAAGTTACGGTCAGAGCGAAAAAAGATATGTCCTGCACTGCACTCTAGTCCTTCACTCTTACGTTCCTCATCCACAAATCTTTCATCCTCGCTCAAATTAATGGGGTAATCGTCGCTTTCTCGGTCCGAATCGCTCTCGCTGCTGGTATAAACAATGGGGAAATGTGAGGAGCCCTTCAACCTGCGACGTCACGCTACTTCCGGTACAGGCAAGGCTTTTTTTATCAGCGACCAAAAGTTGCGAACTTTATCGTCGATGTTCTCTTCTAAATCCTTTCAGCAAAAATATGGCAATGTCGTAAACTGATCAAGTATGACACATAGAATGGATCTGCTATCCCCGTTTAAATAAAAAAATGTCATTTCAGTAGGCCTTTAAGGGGCTGTTGTCAAAATTCGGGTTGAGTTTTGCTGCTTTTCATTATCCTCTCTGGCCTGGGACATTTTTTGCAGCAGCCTCAGTAAAAACGCTTATAAACTTAGTTTGTGTCTTCACGTACTTGCTGGCTAACATTATTGAATGTATTTAAATTTAAGAAATCTAATTATTTAAAAAATCATACACATTTAATCTGATGTAATTATTTACAAAAAAAATAGGTTTCAGCTGAGTCTGAGTCTGAGTCTGTTTGGGGATCCCTGATCTATAAAATATCAGCACAGAAATGCAAGCTGCTGGTATCATGCAAAGGTATGCAGAAGCACGCATTGCTTGAATTTCAGAGCGGATGCTGCGCATTATTGTGAAAATCAAATAAATGATCTGCGGCTTATTCCCAACATGCTTCCTGACATTGCAGCAAATCTCTGAGCAAATATCTTCACTGTAAGTCAAAGTACACAGTTCAAGCATCTGTGAATCAACAGCTTGTGTGCCTGGAGACAATGTGTGCGGTGTGTGTGTGGGATCCTGCAAAAACACATTGTGAAAATATCAGCACAAGAAGGGCTCTATTGTGTCGCTCGGGCAGAATGTGACTCTTTTTCCTCTGCGGCTGCTGCTCGGCCGAGGGCATGCGGGGTGACATCAGCACAAAGATGAAAATGTAATGTGAGGCATCGCCAAAGCTGCTTGCAATGCGAGACCACAGGCCGCCCTTTATAAACTTTTCAAATCCTGATAATGGGGACGTGACCAACGGATGACCCGTGGGCTAAGACGAGTCCCATATTTCCTTTTTCTTTGGTTTGAAACAGGCGTGCTGGGGGACAAATGTCAGCTTGTCTGCTGGCGGCCTTCACTGATAATAGCACACGTGTGCACTCACATATCTGCAAGTTTAATCGCGACAGAATGACTCAGGGAGGAGTAATTCAATTATTTCAATGGTGCATTGACGTTTCGATCCAACT
Source organism: Entelurus aequoreus (assembly GCF_033978785.1). NCBI lineage: Eukaryota > Metazoa > Chordata > Actinopteri > Syngnathiformes > Syngnathidae > Entelurus > Entelurus aequoreus. The sequence goes on along the minus strand of NC_084735.1, from coordinate 28,088,412 downwards.
GCTGAATTCCATTAAGCAAAAACCAGGGTCAGTAAAGAACTCCATTCTGCACTAAACTTAACATTCAAGTCATTTCCAAAGAGCACATTTGGAAAGGAGTAAATTTAGATTGTATAGCTTTTTGCTCTTATGCCATTTTATGACGTCAAAGAGTCAAAATGAGGGGACGGCGTAGCTCGGTTCGTAGAGTGTCCGTGCCAGTAACTTGACCATCCTAGTCACGTCCATTGTGTCCTTGAGCGGGACATTTCACCCTTGCTCCTGATGGGTCGTGGTTAGGGCCTTGCTTGGCAGCTCCCACCATCAGTCTGTGAATGTGTGTGTGAATGGGTGAATGTGGAAATAGTGCAAAGCGCTTTGGGTACCTTGAAGGTAGAAAAGCGCTACACAAGTATAACCCATTTACCATTTACCATGATAACCACAGAAGCAGAAATTTTACTTATTGCGATAAGTGTCGGGCAGTTCATTACAATATACAGGTAATTATTAGAAAAGTATATTATACTGGTATATCATTATTGCAGTCGTCACTTGTTCATCACTGTAAGTTGGTTACAGACATGATAGCGATAAATGAATTCCCGCAAAGTAGGAATAATTTATTATAAAGAAAATATTTTCATAGCTATAGTATAAAAATCTGGTTACGATTTTCTACAGTGTAAATAAACTGTTCAACATTATTAGACATGAAAAAATACCCTTTAGTCACCTTTACACTCTTTTAATTAAATATAGTAATGCTACCTGAGGCTGAGCCAATCAGTGGCAACGATACTGACCAGCACGCTCTGACTGGTATTGTGGCCAATACTACAGTATTGATATTTTTAGTTTAGCCATTTTTATTCTTGAAAATGCTTAAATTAGGACGAAAATTATTTAAATAATTTAAATTAAGTGGTAAAACGGCAATATTTGAAGCGCCATGTGGCGAGAGACGACTGTATACTTAATGTGTACTCTATAGCAGTGATTCTCAAGCTGGTACTTGTACCACGCCAAATAATCAATTAAATATTCAAACACAGTGTTACTGTTCAAACTGTGTGTAACGTTACAGTGGCCAAAAATATTGATAAAACATCTGCCTTGTTTTTAATGAATAGTTAGGCCTAATAGGCTAGTGTATTTTTATGTTGTTAATTATGGTGTTACTTGGAGAGCTATGTTTTATCTGAAGTGGTCCTTTGTGAAAAAAGTTTGAGAACCAATTCTTTATCATTTTCGCATAGTTTCGAAAAAATGAATAGGTACTATTTTGGAGAATATTTGAAAGATTGTGCTAAAAAATATATAGAAACGTGTATTATGTTCAGTATAACAGATAACAAGTGCAGTAAATTGTCCTTACCTGATAAAAACCTTGTCTTAAGTGTTCTTGTGCCAGAGGCCCAATCTGAAAAAAACAACAACAAAAAAACACTAAATGATACCACCACTAGAAGTTATAACGCTACATCATACAAGAGCAACACAGTTTTTAGTTTTGGAAAGTGTTTAGTTCGACCCAAACTGTAGAAAGGATAAAGAACAACGATTTAGAAAGCTAATATGAAATATAAATGTTAAAAGCCTATAAGCAGATGCAAATACAGCATAACAGAAGTAATGCTAATGATGAGTAAATGAGCCAGATAGACAGATAAGAAGTGTAAGCAAATAAAGCCTTCCGAGGCTGGCAGATATCCCTCGAGACTGCAGCGAGCAGGCACACGACGTGCGAACCATCAGTTAACAGGTGTGCTGTTTGGTGGCACTCCTGACACAACAAAAAATTACTGAGGTGCTGTGGGGGAAAAGACTTAGACATTGAATTCGAACCTGGAATTATACAATAATATTTGGTAAAAAAGATAGAGAAAAATTTGTTCAGGCAGCATAAAAAAAGTGTCAGGCAATGCACATGTGTGAAGTCTCCTTATGCAGCGGGGGCCTCTTTCTCTTTAAGGCCCAGGTATTCAAGAGTGTGCTGACCCTGCCACTGAGTTCATTCCATAAGCAGACCCATATAGCTTCTCCTCCAGAGCCCCCAGATCACGAGCCTGCTGCGCTGTGCTGCTGCTGCCGCCGCCTGAGTTATGTAAGATTACATAACAGCAGGTCTGTCTGTGTAATATTTCATAACCTGGGGGTGCCACAACATCAGCACTACCCACCAAATCCCCTCAGGAATGGACTCAGAGGTGCTAGGTCATTTTGGGAAAAAAGGTGCAAAACAAACACGGTCTCTAAGGGCAGTTATCTCGCTTTAACCTTCGAGCGGCCATTTCCCAGACGTCGAAAGTCGGGTATCAAACCGGTTGGTTTTCTTGAGTGGCGGTCACAGAGGGGTCGAGGTCAGGACGCCATGAAACAAAAGCTATCCGCCTCACTTGGCTTATCACGGCATCCAGAAATGTCAGATCACCGAATACTAATCAAATCAAAATCACACAATGCGAGTGAACTCGGCACACACTTTTACAGACAACATAATGAGGGAAGTAGGCCAGCAAGCGCAAGCTAACCGTCTTCAGTTTGGATCGTTTTTTTTGTTCTTCTAACTTTAACTAACCGCAATGTCCCCCAGTAATTTGAATCAAAGAGCTACAAAGAATGTCGGGAGCGACCACATGTACAGTACATGTACAGGAGAGGGAGAAAAGGATAAGGACAGATCAGGCTAAAACGAGGTGGTTGAAGCGGAAGGGGACAATAGCAGACAGGTTTTATCGACGCACACACAGCAGTTTTAACCATCTTCATGCGACATGCCTTTAAATCAGACATTGCTCCACGTCAAAGCCTTTAAAAAACATAAAAACTTGACAAAACTGAAATACGAAAGTATACTGGCCTTACCTTATTGATTTTTGTCTTTAGTGCGGACAGATCGGAAATAAAACTGGCAAAAAAGAGGAGCATCATGAAAGGAGAAATGGGAAGAAAAGAAAAAAAGAGATGCTGCATCCTTTTCCCTCTTGTCCGTCCAAAGCTTAGCGGTCACGCGTCTACGCCAACCTCCAGACGATGCACACAGATAGACATACACACGAAAATGCGGACATACACCTCGGGCCTCCACCTCCCCCCCTCCTCCACCTCACCCATCTCCAAAAAAGTGGGCGCTCTCGGGGGCCGATCCAACCCCGCTTCCTGTTCAAAGCCTTCTTGTAAATGTGAGCGGAGCTACTCCAAATTGGAGGAAGAGGAGGAAAAATAGAAGAAGCATGGGATGGATAACGGAGGGGGGATTTTTTTTAAAGACAAAAAAAGGAGTGTAAACGGAGTTCTACTCACAGATGCATGAAGTGGTCACTACAGAAGAATTTCTTGATGATGGTGCTTTTTTTTTTACCCCTTTTCCCGCGATTTTGTAGATTCCTACCCAGTCGTCCCCTGCTGGTTGCCACCCCCCTGCGCCCCCACACACCCTCCTCGCTTTCTCTCCTCCCACCAATTTTTCCTCGCCAGTGCCGGTACTCTTGTCTGCAGGACCACGCTCTCCGTTTTACCCTTGTTAAAAAAAAGCATGCACCCTAACAAGAAGGCAATCGTGCATCTATTTCAGGGGTGCCACACGTTAGCCCATCTCCGTACACAAGGTGGCGACGGAAGTAAAAAAAAAAGAAGGAAAAAGAGCCCAGCCTGACGTGCTTGGTCTTTAGGGAAAGTGGATAGTAGGAACAGTGTGAAGGGGAAGGAGCGAAGGAGTCTTTGGTTTGTGTGTGTGTCGAGAGGTGGGAGGGGAGAGAAACAAGAGCCAGAAAGAAGAAGAGAAAGAGAGAAATATCCAGCAGGGAGGGATAGAGGAGGAGTGTGTCAGTAGAGGGAGGAGTAGGAAGAAGGGGGATACATAATTTTTTTACCTCTTTTACCGTAGTTTGCACTTCTTTATACCGTCTTTCTGTGAAGGAAACGACGAAAAGGGAGATAGGACCACGGCAAGCTTTTGTCTCCTTTTCCTATGTTCTTTTCACCTCCGTCTACTCATTTTCTTCACGTGCACTTGAACTCTAAATCTTGTCTGCTTCCCCTCCCCTACAATCTCTCTCTCTCTCTTGCTGCGCATCTGTGTGTGTCTGCCTGGCTCGCTCACTCTCTGGAAATCGTGCTCGCAGGCAGGAGAGAGGAAAAAAGAAGAGGGCGAGGGGGACAAAAAAGGGGAGAGAGACGTCGACTGGGGGGGAGGGGAAGTAGCTTAGACGGACAGAGAGTGCAGTGTGTGTACGTTTGTAAACACACTGACTTTACATGTTTCATAAGCGATGATGTTAGCATGCTAAACAGCCATATGCAATGGAATAAGTGGCTTTGTGTGTATTAGTTTGTCAATGAACGCACAAATGATTGCACACAACATCTTCTTTGTCACAACCTGTGATATAACCGAGCACAGCGGCCCCTAATAGGTCGCTAGCGGGCCGGATGTGGGCCACATATCAAGTCAGAGAGAACAGATAACTGAACACTGATCACAAACTTATGACAACTACTCATCCATCCGTGTTCTACTATGTTTGACATCAACAGGGTAACAGGTGAACTGGAGCCTGTCACAGGGCACAAAAAACATTCATACTCACATTCACACCTGTAGAGAATTGATCGTCTCAAATTAGCCTCATCGGAGAAAAAAAAAAAAACAGGGTAAACATGCAAACTCACCACAGAGCTTCAAACTCTGACGTGCTATAGTCACCACTAGGTCACAATGTGGCACTTGGGCAGGAAATGAAAGCTAAAAATGATGAGTCACTTCCAAGTTCCATTGTCACATTCCCGACTGCGCTCAATTTGTTTCACAACCTGGGTAATAATATGATAATACACGGACACAGTGGCCCATAATAGGTGGGACGCTGAGCTGAACGTGAAACTCCTCGACTGTCAGAAAACTCAACATTGATCACAAACAATTTAAGGTTGCCGAAATGATTAAGGGACGATTTTAGTTTTTTAGAACGATACGATGCGAAACGATTCAGTGAGTTGAAATCAATTCAGTAACTTTTTAGGGGAAAAAATCCAGCGGTGTGATTGTGAAATAAATACTGTTTACTGGACACTGCAGGTGAAGTTTCCTATATTCCTGTTATATCTGTTAAGGGAAATATATATACATTAATTGTGGATATAAACAAACAAGTAAACAACAATTAATGGCCAATGAATTTACATCTTATTTGAATCAAGTGCAACCAACACTTAGGTTTAATTAACAAGAGGAAATATTTTCTGCTTACATTTTCAACATTCAAGCAATTTTCAATAATGTACCTAAACCAACGTTTTAACAGTAGAATTACCTGCTAAATAAAATTCCTGACCCGGCCATACAGTATCTGTTCTCTGCTCTTGTATCGCTGATGAAGGACAGTATCCCAGGTGTGCGGAAGCATGTACGCCCCTTTATAACTGTTAATGGTGTTGGCTCCTTGTTTCTTAATTTCCATTTATTAATTTCTGATGAAATTACTTTTTCTTGGCTGCCAGGTGTTGTGTTGTGTTGTGTTGTGGCTACATGTTGTTGTGTTCCAGAAGTCAGTGCGTCGCCGTAACTTTATTTTAGTTTTATTTGCAATCGTGCTGTTGCTTTATGTCTTGTTGTGACCTTTCTTGGCCACCGTAGCTAGCCGCTATTCTTGTTTTGACGACTGGGGGCGATGACGCCACAGGCGGGCAGACAGACTTGAATAATGTTTAACGTCTTTATCAATAAAAATGCTGCACTATTTTTACAATGTTGCCTATCATTCACAATCCATACTCAAGAGATGAACACATATGTTTTTCTTTTTTAAAGATTATATAAATGCGATCAAAAGTCCGCTTACACTGGAACCTATGGGAATCATTCTATTCTGCCTTTGCCTGGATTTTACTGACATCACGTCCGGCTCATGTCCCCGCCCATTAAATATGCGGGTGGTCAAGCTAGCTCTGTTCTCAATGGGTATTAGGGCGCCATTTAACATTTCTTGGAAGAAAAAATGCCCTATGCTTGTGTTGTTTTCGGATGTACGAATCATTCAAATCGCGAAAACGCACCATTGTTTCTTCAGAGTTCCTCGAGAGGTATTAAAAAAGGGCAGAAAAGTCAAGATTTTACGAAATGACGACGAGAAAAGCATGCAGCTCACACTCCAGTCCAAGGGAGCAGAGTCGAAGAATGCACAGGTTTGCAGTGATCACTTCGTTAAAGGTTTGTTTGATATACTTTTAACGATTATTATTTGTATTTCCTAAACACATGTTTTCTACTAGTGTTTTGAAAAGCACCAACTCGGCTAGTCTAAATAAAAGAAAGCAAATGTAAGCAAAACCTAAAACAGTTAAGCTTTTACCAAAGGCAGCAATCATAAATGTGGCTTTTTCAGCATATACACAATGTTGAGATCCATAGTTATATTTTGATAAAGACGGGGAAAAACCTGCTTCTCGAAAACGGCGTGTACAACAACAGCAACAAAAATGGCTTTAATTAGACGCAAAGTTAAATCATAAAATGCAACCTTACTTGAGTATAAATGATGCATATTTATCTGGGAGAGTCTTGATACCAATGATACCTTGACCCAGCCACACAAAGAATTTGTAGATTTCCATGCTTTCCCAAGTTTCCATCTGTTTTGTGTAGAATGGCGTCTGGAGCACAATAGTTTGATATGTCTGGGAACGCAATCGACGTGTAATCCTTGATATCACTCGTCAAATCTTTTTTTGATGAAGTATAGGGATCAATTCCATTGCATAGTTTGATTTTTTCCAGGAAGATTTAAGCCTCTTTTGTACTCAGATAGTTTGTGCGCTGCTTGATGCACAACAGCAATCTTGGCTTGGTCGACCACCACTGGTTTTGACTTCCGGGAAGAAGTAATGTGTCGGAATATAAGCAATAAAGCCCTTAAAAACACATCCGATCAACTCCATTAAGGTCTATATAAGTAATGTAGTAACAAGCACGTTTATAATAACATTTAATATTTACATATTTTGCTAATTTTAAGCATACCTGGTGCATTAATTTCATAAACGCCCCAGAACGTTCACTTTTTTTTTCAACATAATGGGTTATACTTGTATAGCGCTTTTCTACCTTCAAAGTACTCAAAGCATCAGTGATACTCACTGCAAACTTCATAAAAGCCAAGAAACATACAACTCTAACTTACTCAGTGGCCTAGTGCAGTGGTTCTCAACCTTTTTTCAGTGATGTACCCCCTGCGAACATTTTTTTAATTCAAGTACCCCCTAATCAGTGCAAAGCATTTTTGGTTGAAAAAAAGAGATAAAGAAGTAAAATACAGCACTATGTCATCAGTTTCTGATTTATTAAATTGTATAACAGTGCAAAATATTGCTAATTTTTTAGTGGTCTTTCTTGAACTATTTGGAAAAAAATATATAAAAATAACTAAACTTGTTGAAAAATAAACAAGTGATTCAATTATAAATAAAGATTTCTACACATAAGAGTAATCATCAACTTAAAGTGCCCTCTTTGGGGATTGTAATAGAGATCCATCTGGATTCATGAACTTAATTCTAAACATTTCTTCACAAAAAAAGAAATCTTTAACATCAATATTTATGGAACATGTCCACAAAAAATCTACCTGTCAACACTGAATATTGCATTGTTGCATTTCTTTCCACAGTTCTTTTTGACAGACATTTTAGTGAGGGTCAAACCATCATGGCATGGGGGAAACTCTGGGTTTATGGTAATGAATGGAATAGCCTACTTGATTTGATGTTCAGTTTATGAACTTACATTCATATTTTGTTGAAGTATTATTCAATAAATATATTTATAAAGGATTTTTGAATTGTTGCTATTTTTAGAATATTTAAAAAAAATCTAACGTACCCCTTGGCATACCTTCAAGTACCCCCAGGGGTACGCGTACCCCCATTTGAGAACCACTGGCCTAGTGGTTAGAGTGTCCGCCCTGAGATCGGTAGGTTGTGAGTTCATACCAAAGACTATAAAAATGGGACCCATTACCTCCCTGCTTCGCACTCAGCATTAAGGGTTGGAATTGGGGGTTAAATCCCAAAAATTATTCCCGGGCGCGGCCACCGCTGCTGCTCACTGCTCACCTCACCTCCCAGGTGAGGTGAGGTGAGATGGGTCAAATGCAGAGAATAATTTTGCCACACCTACTGTGTGTGTGACAATCATTGGTACTTTAACTTTAACTTTAAAACATAACTTACTATACAATGTCTGCCGTCATTAGGATGCCGACTGATATAATCTTATTATAGTCCCATCTTGATGAAGAATGATTTCTAATCCTTGCGAAAAAAAAGGGGTGGAACCAAGCATTTTTTTTGTATCCTTTTCGCCATTTCCGGGTCTAAATTGGCTGTCAAAGTGTACAGGCTTGTCGGAAGACGTCCCCATCCTTCTGCCATCCAGGTGAGAGGAATGATTTATGATCTAAAATAAACTTTACGAGCAAGGAAGCAAGGAAGCAGTTCACCAGTCGATCATGTCAACATTGGCACACAAGCTTGTGATCACGGCACCTCTATAAATAGTTTGTCTGCGTTAGCTGTTATAATAACAATAACACTAATACTTGGTTAATATTCAAGTCATGAAATTTAAATGGGGTATTGTTGGCTGTTTTTGTGCGGTTATTTATTGGGTTTATGGACGGAATAGAGGACCTCCCATTGGCTCTACTGTAAGCGGTCTTTTATGTATGTTCATTTTAGGGCTTTCAGCGTTAAGGCGTTAACACACTTGATTAATAAAAATTAATAATAATAATAATAATGGATTAGATTTATATAGCGCTTTTCTAGACACTCAAAGCGCTTCACAGAGAAGTGAGAACCCATCATTCATATTTACAACTCATTCATTCATCATTCATTCTCCGGTGTGAGCGGCACCGGGGGCAAGGGTGAAGTGTCCTGCCCAAGGACACAACGGCAGCGATTTTGGATGGTAAGAGGCGGGGAGCGAACCTGCAACCCTCAGGTTTCTGGCACGGTTGCTCTACCCACTAAGAATCCCGTTATCAAAATACTGTATGAATGAAGAATAATCACGGGCGCATTTCTTACACGGTCTGTGATTGCGAGGGGGGGCAGCCCATTTTGCTTCAAAACAGAACTTTGGATAAAACAAACGTAACTTGTTGGTATTGCAGCTACAAACGTTTTTATCATTGGCGCACATCAAGTTTAAAATACGATCTTAAAGCGAAACACATACTCGAGGATGGCACGGACAGGGTTGCAAATCCTCTTGGCTACTTTTTTGTACACAGCTACTAGCGACAAATCTAGTGACTTTTCCAATTGATATTGGAGACTTTTTTGAGTCATGGAGACTTTTTTGTGTCTTGGAGACTCTGAGGTGAAAGCAAGAAACAATCAAAGTCCTCAGCGAGCAGTGACAGGTGCTGCCGGTCAGCTGGTGGTGCTGCTCAGGCCATTTTTCTTCTTCTAGTATCGATAAGGATTTGCAAATCATTGTATTCCGCTTATATTTACATCCAACACAATTTCCCAACTCATATGGAAACGGGGTTTGTACAAACTCATATTGGACCGTTTCCATAGGAGTTGGGAAATTGTGTTAGATGTAAATATAAGCGGACACATTTTTGAAGCTTTTCAGGTGGAATTCTTTCCCATTCTTGCTTGATGTACAGCTTAAGTTGTTCAACAGTCCGGGGGTCTCCGTTGTGGTATTTTAGGCTTCATAATGCGCCACACATTTTCAATGGGAGACAGGTCTGGACTACAGGCAGGCCAGTCTAGTACCCGCACTCTTTTACTATGAAGCCACGTTGATGTAACACGTGGCTTGGCATTGTCTTGCTGAAATAAGCAGGGGCGTCTATGGTAACGTTGCTTGGATGGCAACATATGTTGCTCCAAAACCTGTATGTACCTTTCAGCATTAGTGGCGCCTTCACAGATGTGTAAGTTACCCATGTCTTGGGCACTAATACACCCCCATACCATCACAGATGCTGGCTTTTCAACTTTGCGCCTATAACAATCCGGATGGTTCTTTTCCTCTTTGGTCCGGAGGACACGACGTCCACAGTTTCCAAAAACAATTTGAAATGTGGACTCGTCAGACCACAGAACACTTTTCCACTTTGTATCAGTCCATCTTAGATGAGCTCAGGCCCAGCGAAGCCGACGGCGTTTCTGGGTGTTGTTGATAAACGGTTTTCGCCTTGAATAGGGGAGTTTTAACTTGCACTTACAGATGTAGCGACCAACTGTAGTTACTGACAGTGGGTTTCTGAAGTGTTCCTGAGCCCATGTGGTGATATCCTTTACACACTGATGTCGCTTGTTGATGCGGTACAGCCAGAGGGATCGAAGGTCACGGGCTTAGCAGCTTACGGTGCAGTGATTTCTCCAGATTCTCTGAACCCTTTGATGATATTACGGACCGTAGATGGTGAAATCCCTAAATTCCTTGCAATAGCTGGTTGAGAAAGGTTTTTCTTAAATTGTTCAACAATTTGCTTACGCATTTGTTGACAAAGTGGTGACCCTCGCCCCATCCTTGTTTGTGAATGACTGATCATTTCATGGCATCTACTTTTATACCCAATCATGGCACCCACCTGTTCCCAATTTGCCTGTTCACCTGTGGGATGTTCCAAATAAGTGTTTGATGAGCATTCCTCAACTTTATCAGTATTTATTGCCACCTTTCCCAACTTCTTTGTCACGTGTTGCTGGCATCAAATTCTAAAGTTAATGATTATTTGCAACAACAAAAAATGTTCATCAGTTTGAACATCAAATATGTTGTCTTTGTAGCATATTCAACTGAATATGGGTTGAAAATGATTTGCAAATCATTGTATTCTGTTTATATTTACATCTAACACAATTTCCCAACTCATATGGAAACGGGGTTTGTATTTACCAGAATCTGTTGACAGGAGGATATCGTTAAAAACTTTTAGAAGCGCTGATTCTGTGCTGTGGAGGGCTTTAAAACCGGACTGGATTTGACTTTTCTTGAAAAATATGCCAAAGCGGATGTATTTCATAATGGAGAACACCACTACTTCTCGTCCAGCAGCACCTCTTCTAAGACCACACACACACTGCACCTCAACCACTCCTGTCACTCCCTCTATGTCAGAATCAGAATCAGAATAGTGCTTGTTTTTCTCCTCTCATGAGCTGCTCCTTCTCCAATGTTAATGTACTGTAAGTGGATTTTACTTTTTTAAATGTTTATCATTTTAGCAATATGGTTGTTAAAGTTATAAAGAAGTTTGTGATTTCTGATCGTTTGTGAGGGCACCAAAGGGACTTCTGTGTGTGTTCAAATCTGTGGATTTGCGTGGAGAAACCACCATTTAAACGGCACAGAATAATTATCATCAAAAACGCACAAGAGACAAGAACTTTGTTTATGCGGTCACACCACACAGGGCTGTAAGCGCACCTGTTTTTATTAGCACACACAAATTGGCACAATCAACCACGAGCGCATTTCAGCTGTGCGTGTCAGCCTTCAATAATGAAAACAGGCGTTTAGGAAATAAAAGACAATTAGGCCAAACACAATAATTGAGGGCACATCTTAACATGTATAATTAAACCTTAATTATGCAAAAGTATTGCTCTGGATCAGCTGCACCAAATAATAATATAAATCCATTTAATAAAGTCAAAATACAAATAAGGCAACAAGAGAAGTATCCCACACTTCTTTTATAAAGTAAATTTGTACAGCCGATATAGGCAACTACATCAACAATATGATTGGCCTGAGAAGCTGGACAGGACAAAAAATAATTAAAAATTAATATTAATATTCGATAGCTGCAGTTAAGTTAGTTGTTTTTTGGTTCGGTTATTCAATAAAACGTAGATCCATCACCCCCTTGTTAGGTTTGTTTGATATACAGTACTGTATAGCACTTTATATTGTGTTCTAAGTTTTACTAAAATATAAACTTTTGTCCTTGCTGTAACCCATTGTTCATATTTACATTGTTTCTTATAAGCAAAATTTGCTATTTACCAACCCTGTTCAAATACCAATTACGTTCGTAAATCGATGTTCCATTGTAATATTATTAAGGCTGTCAAACGATTAAAATATTTTATAGCAATTAATCACGATGTTCGTAGTCAACTCAAAATTAATCACAGATAGATATAATTTTTCATCATTAATAAATGTACCACAGACAGATCATTTTTAAGTTATAATACAATGACTTGACAATTAGTTTGCTTAATGAAATGGGTTTTTTTTAACACATTATCCTTTTTTAAACAGCTAAACTCAAAAAGGACATAAACAAGCTTTTAAAGACAAAAAAAAATTATATTATAAAACAATATACTTAACAATGGTAATATTGTGTAGTAAACTGTTATTACCCAATGTGGGCTACAGAGGACATGCCTGCAGTTTTAAACCTAGTCTCAATGGGAACGAAGGAGACGAGAAAGAGAAAGTGTTCGAGGATGGAGCCGTCGTCTGTGTGTCGCGCTTCTGTCTATTTAGTTCGACTGAGCTATTTTTGAACAAAGACAGTCTACCGCCGTCATATCGCCGCCGCTATCATAATACACTTTATTTCAATCTGCCAGAAAACATTTCTTTAGATGGAAATATCACAGAATAACATTACAAAACATATTTGACGAAGCATAATCGTATTGTAAGACTATTTTTTGTTGTTTTGTTGGTTAGACTGAAAGTTTGAAGCGTAACGTTATTGTAAAGCCGAACATGTGTGATTGCTATGAGAAAAGGCTTGATATATTTAGACAAAAGTTTCCGATTAAAGCGACTTTAAGACTTCCTTGCAACCGTCTTTTTTTCTGCTGAGCTTTTATTCTATCTTAATAAAGCAGTTTGAGTAACAATCTTTATGTTAGTAATGCACTCAACTGTAATGTAAAGACGGACGTGAAGCTCGCCAGCAGCGTTCGATCCTATGATGTCGTCTCACGGTGATTGAAGATAAAATTGTCTTGTCTTGCCCTTAGAACGACCTGTCATGGCTTTGGACCTGAGACTTCTATAATGTTCCGCTTTCTTTGTACATTTCTGATTGCTATTTTTCGCGCTTGAGGTTCCACAGTAACTGGACGCCATTACATTTCCTCTAGCTACGGTACGGGCCGAGGGTCAAAAAGGAGTCAGGATGTTAATAGAAATTTACTGCCATTAAAGAACCTTATTATTTAACGCGTTATTACTGCGTTAACTTTGACAGCCCTAATTACTATATTACTACACACAGTAATAGCTGAATGTTCTTTTTAATGACTGCCAGAGTTGGCTTTCAAATTGAAAGCATTTATTTTATTTTGAGCATATGTTATTGTTAAGATTCCTGAGGTCCTTAATTCACATTCATTAGAACAGCAATATGATGTTGTATTTCCTCTCAAGCTTTTTTATTATTATTAATTTAGTTTTGATTAATTAAACGCCGACCCTAACCGCATTCTCCTCCGAAGACAGCGGTCATCTTGGCAAATAGACAGAATCATAAAAGATGTCAAGTAAGCCACTGCGGCAAATGTAATGAAATGAAGCAGTGTTTGTGTAAGGTGTGAGCCGACATGTTGGCTGATTTTGCTTTAAATTTAGGCACATTATATGATGTGCAGATACTTTGAAATGGTTCCAGAAAAGCTGCTTTACCATGTATCCTTGGTCGCCTTTAATTCTGAGGGGATCTGTCCATGCAGACTGACTCCTTGAAAAGCCTTTTAGGGATACACAACAAAAAAATGGGCCACTTATGAATGGAGAAAAAACAACAGCGCCCTCTGTTGGTAGACAACGGAATTATTTATCATGTCATCACAGATGAATTGAAAGTAAGAATATGATGCTGCATTTACAAATACTTTGGGGTTATAGGTAAGGGAAATACTATAAATTGAAAGAGTAAATGTTAATTGAGACGTCATCTTAGCTTCAACCTCACGTGAACCTAGCTTAAAACAGTTGAGCTAGCCGACTAAAACGCCCCAACTCGTCTTCGACAAAATAGAAATACACAAAATTCCCACACTTATTTTAATACCAGATGTATTGTTATTACTTTTATTAAGCTCACCTTTGTCTGGAGTTCGACGATAGATTGTCAGGTGTTACCGTGCGAGTGAACGTCGTCTACTGGCGATTGGAGATTTTTTTTTAAAGTAAGTTGCGTTCAAAGACACACTGAGACTGTATGACAACTCTGCGTTTGGGTTTTCAAGTACCGGTCAGTCACTCTGGTTAAAAGGAGCACATTGAAAATAAAACCGTCAAAAAAACATCTAGAGCTAATTATAATTATTAATGTTATGTTTTTATTTGAAGTTGGGACTATCAGAGTAAATTGAAGCAAGTGTTACTTCAATCAATCAATGTTTATTTATATAGCCCTAAATCACAAGTGTCTCAAAGGGCTGTACAAGCCACAACGACATCCTCGGTACAGAGCCCACATACGGGCAAGGAAAACTCACCCCAGTGGGACGTCAATGTGAATGACTATGAGAAACCTTGGAGAGGACCGCATATGTGGGTAACCCCCCCCCCCCCTTCCCCCCCCTCTAGGGGAGACCGAAAGCAATGGATGTCGAGTGGGTCTGACATAATATTGTGAAAGTCCAACACATCAGCGAAAGTCTAGTCCGTGGTGGGGCCAGCAGGAACCATCCCGAGCGGAGACGGGTCAGCAGCGTAGAGATGTCCCCATCCGATGAACAGGCTAGCGGTCCACCCCGGAGCAGAGTAGAAAAGAAAAGAAAAGAAAAGAAAAGAAACGGCAGATCAACTGGTCTAAAAAGGGAGTCTATTTAAAGGCTAGAGTATACAAATTAGTTTTAAGATGAGACTTAAATGCTTCTACTGAGGTAGCATCTCTAACTTTTACCGGGAGGGCATTCCATAATATTGGAGCCCGAATAGAAAACGCTCTATAGCCCGCAGACTTTTTTTGGGCTCTGGGAATCACTAATAAGCCGGAGTTCTTTGAACGCAGATTTCTTGCCGGGACATATGGTACAATACAATCGGCAAGATAGGCAGGAGCTTGACCGTGTAGTATTTTATACATAAGTAGTAAAACCTTAAAGTCGCATCTTAGGTGCACAGGAAGCCAGTGCAAGTGAGCCAGTATAGGCGTAATATGATCAAACTTTCTTGTTTTTGTCAAAAGTCTAGCAGCCGCATTTTGTACCAACTGTAATCTTTTACAGCCCTTTGAGACACTTGTGATTTAGGGCTATATAAATAAACATTGATTGATTGATAATGCTAGACATAGGGAGGCCCGAAAATAAAACCTTACAGTAATCGAGACGAGATGTAACGAAGGAATGGATTTCATCTCAGCATCGTTTGTGGACAAAATGGAACGAATTTTAGCGATATTACGGAGATGAAAGAAGGCCGTTTTAGTAACACTCTTAATGTGTGACTCAAACGAGAGAGTTGGGTCGAAGATAATACCTAGATTCTTTACTTGCTACACTGTTTAAAATTACAACTGTCGAGCATAGATCATAAATGCAACATCTGCATTTTAAGTTAGTTTATAAATCACATGAATAAATGTATAATAAATGCAAGTAGTATTTCATTAGAGTTGTTCCTGGACCTTTATTTAGGAATTGGTGGGAAAAGTCTGCAAAATCAGCCACCATGTATAAATATACAGTATATGCACAGAACTATATTTACTCAGTCATTTCCAGTAAATATGGGAACAAAACATTTGAATATAGCTTTTATTGAATAAACATGTTATGTGTTTAGTGTTGCAGTACAGTCCATAGCGTCTAATGCTTTAGTTGCTCCTCATGACGCTGCTGATCCAGCTGTTGTAGCGGCACACACGAGCATAGACGCTAGGGTGTCCCTTCATGGCACAATCGTAACCCCAGGAGACCACACCTTGAAGCTGACCGCTACACACCAGAGGACCGCCTGAGTCTCCCTGCAGACCAGATTTTGGTTTGTTATATAGGTGTTTTGTGCACATTTCGTGTTGTTAGGATTCAGGTCCAACTCACCTGGCAGCTGCTGGCGCCTCCTTGCATGAAACCAGAGCAGAGCATGTTCTGGGTGAATAGGTGGGGGTAGGCGTTCTTGCAGATCCTGTCATCAATGATGGGCTGTCTCAGACACTGCAGCCTGTCGGGGAAGTTGTCTGACGGGGAAGAAACAAAAACAATAGGTCCATCAACTTCAGGATCTTAAGGTACATTTGTGTAAGCGTAAAAATTATTACAAGACTACATTTTTAAAAGGACGTTATTTTAGGCCATCTCCACGCTTAATCACTGCGCAAATATGTCATACATCAAGCAGCAAGGAGGAGCTTTTGTAACCTGTAACCTGTGTTGCTGAAGAAAAGGGGGGTGCAACCAAGTGTTTTTTAATGTCATTCTCGCCATTTCCGGGTCTAAATTGGCTGTCAAAGTTTACCAACTTGTCAGAATACGTCCTCGTTCTTCTATTTCCAGGTGAGAGGCATGATTTATGATCTACAATAAAGGAAACAGTTCACCAGTCGATCGTGTCAACATTGGCACGCGAGCTTGAGATCACGGCACCGTTATAGTTTGTCTGTGTTAGCGCTTAGAACAACAATATCACAAATACTTGGTTAGTATTCAAGTCACAATATGTAAATGGAGTATTTTTGGCGCTTTTTGCATGTTTTTTTTATTGGATTTTATGGGCGGAATAGAGGACCTCCCTTTGGCTCTGCTGCAAGCAAACTTTTATTTACGAGTTAGAATGCATAAAAAAATACATCCGTCGTAATTTTTTTCATGATTGTGAACGATAGGCAAAATTCCAAAAAGCATGCAGTTCCCCTTTAAGTTGCAATAAAAAATGAGATTATACCTTTGAGTACTCGTATTGATTCCCAGGTACCAGGTATTTGTACCGTATTAGTTCAATTGTGAAAGGACTTTTAATCCAATATAGCAGGCCTGGGCAATTATTTTGACTCGGAGGGCAAAATTTGGAGAAGAAAATGTGTCTGGGGCCGGTATATCTATTTTTAGGAACACTAATAAAAAACCTCACAATAATGTCTGATTGAATGCTAAAAAACCTTATGACAGACCACCTTAAAAACAGGATATAATTTTATTTTTTTTTACTGAATGAGACACCCAGAATGTACATGAAAATAAAGAATGTGGGATTTACAATATTAACTATGACCGATAAAACACTGAATATTGACAACATATGAACGTCACACACCCTCTCGATCGACATATTTTACAATCAAGCGAAACGCAACAAAAATGCAACAAACACAGCAAAATATGAACGTGAAGAGTAAAAAAAAAAAAAACACCTACAATCTGATATATCACTAAGCTTTAGAACTTTGTTGTAAAAATCTCCTTCCGCGTCTGTCCCTGACACCCGCATTTTAGGCTGGCCGCTCTGGAAACACTTTTTGGAAACGTTCCCCACCCACAGTGCTTGGTGCCTCGTCTGAGCTGTTGAGACTTAGATTAACATAGTAAGTAGTATATCATGCAAAAGTACAGATTCCAACCATTGAAATACTTTGTATAGTTCAAGACTTACGGTCATTTGAAAACATCACTGCACATCATAATGGCAGCTACAGTTTCCATCTTAAAGATATATAAAGCTTAACCCCTCGGCCTTAATTTGCTCAAGTCTGCAATATATTAATGCTGCCTGAAGCTGAACCAATCAGGCAGTGTTCTTGTGGTCCGAATGTTGCTCTCCAATTGGCAACCTTGACCCATCCTCCTTGTGTAGGCGTCACAGCCCGACTTCCTGTAACCCTCAGCAGCTTCAAGCCTATCAGACGGCTCAAGGATTCCTCTGCCACGATACTGAACATCACGCTTTGAGTGGTTTAGCCAATATTACTGAAATATTGTATTTTTATGACTGAAAATGTTTCATTTAGGCTTTAAAAGTCCATGAATCTATTTTCTACCGCTTGTCCCTCTCTGGGCCGTAGAGGTGCTGGAGCCTATCCCAGCTGCATTCGGGCAGAAGGCAGGGTACACCCTTATATTTGTTATATTAGGTATGTAAGGCTTTGACTTACTGCCGTTTGCAGCCATATTGCCCCATCCGGACACCAGGCAGTTCTCATCAGCCACGGGGCAGCGTGAGGGTAGCGGGATGGTCTGAACGTAGTTGTTGAGGGCGGCGGGTCGGCTCAGCTTGATGAGCATGATGTCGTTGTCCAGGTTGTAGCTGTTGTACTGAGGATGCTTGATCAGCTTGGCAGAGTCGATCCACTGCTCGGTGCCTTCGTTGGCGGCGATATTGTGCTCACCCAGACGCACCTGGATGCGGCTGAGGTGCACGATCACGTGATCAGCGCCAGGTTATGTGTACGCAGTTCCGAGTAGGTGATGCACTCACGACTTGTAGCAGTGGGCGGCAGAGACCACCCACTGGCTGGAGATGAGGGATCCTCCGCAGAAGTGGTAACCGGCATTCAGAGACACCTGATAGGGCACAGAGTGACGGGAGCACTCGGAGCCTCCCACGACCTTATCGTCATTCTCAGCAGCAGCAACTGCAACAAAAAGGGTTAACAGAAATTTTACCAACATGCCTCGAGATGCTACTAGTGGAAAGTCACTATT
The DNA here is from genome assembly GCF_033978785.1 of Entelurus aequoreus. Lineage (NCBI taxonomy): Eukaryota > Metazoa > Chordata > Actinopteri > Syngnathiformes > Syngnathidae > Entelurus > Entelurus aequoreus. Next base: position 28,069,785 of record NC_084735.1, on the reverse strand, counting down.
TGCATTAATAATACTCCTAACACAATTATTATTATATGAGACATTTATCATAATAAAATAACTTAATTGTGGAAAAAAATAATCAAAGTTTACCGCTTGTCCCTCTCAGGGTCGAGGTGGGGTGGGGGGCTGGAGCCTATCCCAGCTGCAATCGGGCGGAAGGCAGGGTGCAGCCTGGACAAGTTGCGACCTCATATTTTTATATAATATAATATAAAAATCCATCCATTTTCTACTGCTTGTCCTTCTTGGGGTTGCTGGAGCCTATCCCAGCTGCACTCGGGCAGAAGGCAGGGTACACCCTGGACAAGTCCCCACTTCATATTTTTATATAATACAATATAAAAATACTATCCTACATAAAATAAAAAGGTTGAGCATATTTAACTATTAAACATTTGCAGGAAAAAACTTTTAATCTGGTATCTAGAACACCTACAACATTTTTTTTTATTGAACTAAAGCTCCTTGGGATATTTAATAAAGGCTTTTAAGCATCGTTAGGTCTGTGCATGATAACATAAGACGTTAAAAGGTGTATGTCTTACATGCTGCTCCAAGCAAAGCAAGGAAAATTAAGGCCTTCATGTCTTCTGCCTGGAAGTCAGAGAAAGAGCAGGCGCCGGTGGTGCTTAAATACCCGACACGCTCAAGGTCGATGTGATGTGGGGGCAGAAAAAAAAAAGGTGCATTCTGGGAAAACAAGCATATGGCAGAAAAGACCTTGAGTGATATCAAAAGTAGCCTGATGGGATCTTGGTCTTGCAAGCTGGAGTGTTATGCAATTATGAAGCAGCGTAAACATTGACAAAAAGTTTGGCAATGGCAAAGTTCAAACCTTTTTACTCGTTTTTGATGATGAATCTCCTGAGAAAACAAAAACACTGACACGGCGATGTCAATTTGAAACTTACAAAAGGTTTATTGAACTTAAATAAAAACAACAGAACGTAGGTAGAAAAATACTTAACAGGTTTAGAAAGCATTTTATATAACTATGTACAGTGGAGGATGTAAAAGGAAAGGAAGAAAAATGTTGACCTAGTATGGAAAACGATATGAACAGCTTTTAGGAAGTGGGCGGAGTCAAACTTGTAACCACTAAATATAAGATTTAGACCTATTTGGACGAAGCCAAATAAATCAAATATAGTTAGTATGAACTCTACTTAGTAATGCAGGTATATCAAAGTTAGATGTCAGTATTTGCTTCATTTACTTGGAATGACAACAGAGCCAGTTAAAAATTGAACAAAATAACTCAAGACTCCATTTTTAGTCAGTCTTCTACATACCAAAAACAAAAGTGTGTTGTAATATATACATTTATTGTTCAAATATACAAAAAAAGAGGATTTCCAAGATTCGGCTTAAGGGACAGTGCAGAGCATCATATTTATTGAGGCAAGAAACTCTTCCCTAACTTACACACATTAAAACGACGACCAACAAGACGGCAACTGCGGGATAAAAGCATTTTGGGTTGTGTGACTTCGAAATAAAAATGGTGAAATGGGTTGGAGAGACCACCAATAAAACACATTAGGTGAACGTCACCAGCATCTTCATTGAAGAAAAACACCCACAGAAAAAGGAGAGGAAAAAAGCAAATAATAAAGGGTGAGCTTGGAGTTGAAATTGCAGAAAACAAAAAGAGGACTGAGTCAAAGCAAAGTGCTGAATAAATATTTCCCTGCAACCTTGCCTTTGTGGAAAGATGAGTGGATGGAAACCATGAGTTCCTGGTTGGTTGTTCCAGCAATTGATGGGAAGTAGTCTTCATCTGAGATAAGACATGTGGCTCCATGTGACAGAGGTGTACCTTCAACATTCCATCTGCTCAATTGAGGAAGTGGCGGCAGCGGCGCGTCCCGCAGTTGCAGTGCAGCTTGCTCTCAGCGTCCTCAATGGGGAACTTGTAGTCGTACGTCAGCTCCTCGCCGCGATAGATCTTGCGCAGGGCGAAGATGACGATGTGCTTGCGGCCATCCACGTTGATGACTCGCGAGTAGCAATTGGGCTCGCACGAGTGGTTGATGAAGCGCCCCGCGTTGCCCTGCATGGTGGCGTCCACCACGTCAAAGTCGTCGATGCGGAACATGTAGCAGCCGATGCCCTGGTGAAAAGAGGGAGGTTGGTGATCAGCGCTCGTAAGATTGCTATGGTATATTGTGTTGTAGCTGTGGCTGTATGCAAGCTCCTGTTCTTTTTTGATCAACTTCAAAAAACGGCAGTACAGTAATCCCTCATTTATTGCTACGGCCTCGATAAATGAATTTCCGCAAAGTACAAATCATTGATTATAAACAGTGATCTGCAAATACATTTTAATAAATGTCATTATTAGGGAAAGTAAGTGTGTTACTACGAAAAAAAAACTTGAAATATCTGGCATATGCAGTCAAGAGACGTTGCATGAGAGCAGTGTGTGTGTATAGCTTTAAAAGGTGGTGCCTTTTGCCAAGTGATGTGTGATGCCAGCGAAAGTGCACTCATACAGAGTAGCATTTTAGCTCTGATGTGTTTGTAAGCTTAGCAGTGGAATTTTGCAGGCAGTGACATCAGCTCTGTTGAATCTTTTTACTGGATTGTGTTAGCGCTAGTTAAAAAAGAGATTAACTGTGCTTCGATGGGGTATTGTAGGACTGCAAGCTTGTCACTTCTTTGATTTGTTGTTCATTATTTCCTCATAGTAGTGTGTAAACTTACTGTGTGATGTTGCTTATTCCTATTTGATAGGAAGTTCATTTTAGTGTGGTGCTGGTTGTTGCTTTCTTTAGTAAAAAGTTACTTCCTGCATTGAACTTACTATGCTTCTAATGCGGTCAACCACATCAAAATAGCATTCACGTTACATAAAACCCACATCCATCGGTAACATCGTTGTAACGTACGTATAATTAATTTGAATAAAGTATATAACAGTTTTCCTAATACTGACCATAAAACAAATATTTTTACAGCCAGTGCATAAAAACCAGTGTACTACTACTTAATGCATTTTTCAGCAAGATCTGATTGGTTTGGTCTCATCTAGTGGCCAATACTACTGTAGTATTGATATTTTTAGTCCATTTACGGCATGGCGTGGTGGGTAGAGCAGCCGTGCCAGAAACGTGAGGGTTCCAGGTTTGCCCCCCGCTTCTTGCCATCCAAATCACTGCCGTTATGTCCTTGGACAAAGACACTTCACCCTTGCCCCCAGTGCCGCTCACACTGGTGAATGAATGATGGGTGGTAGTCAGAGGGGCCGTACGCACAAATTGGCAGCCACGCTTCCGCCAGTCTACTCCAAGGTAGCTGTGGCTACAAATGTAGCTTACCACCACATATTGTGAATGAATGATGGGTTCTCACTTCTCTGTGAGCGCTTTGAATAGTGGATAGAAAAGCGCTAAATAAATCTAATCCATTATTATTATTATTCTTGTTACACACTACTGTGGATCATTAAAGTTTTTGTGAGTCTAACTTTATTTAGCTATTGTTATGCTTGAAAATGCTTGATTTAAGGCAAACATTTTGTAGAATATGCTTAAAAAAATTATATACAATCTGCGATGTGGTAAAACCACAATATTTAAAGCGTTATGTGGCGAAGAACGACTGTAGCTGCATTTTAAGTATGATGAGCAGATTTATCTACCTACTACTTTTAAAACGTTTGTTCTGATGCATGTTACACTTGCCATACTGTTGTTTACAATAAACCCATTCTTAGTGTTATCTACAACACTGGTTCTATTGTGTTGTGTAATATACTTTTAATGAATTACCAAGAGGTCAAAGAGATCAGAATTTTCCTTTTCACTTTCTCATTCATTCATAATTATTATTCAAATTGTTATGAGTTCTGTCTTCAATGATAGTCTGCTTGCAATCAACGCGCCATCCTTTATGCGGTTTAATTAAATAAACACCTCACATTCAAACATAATTACTGCAATTGCCAGTGAGTATGAATAAATGTACTCACTTTGCTGTCATAATATTTCTCCCGCTTATCTGTCAGGACAGCGCGGATGACGGTGCCAGCGTACTCGATCACCATTTCTCCGGCTTCTATGTTCCTCTTGCAGAAAAGGCCTCGGCCATGAATTAAAGACCTGCCAAAAACAAAGTAGATTAAATACAGTTCTTCCTTCTATGTTGCGGTTCAATTTAATTTGATTTATTATACCTGTAAACGCCGACTGCTTCTTTGGAAGTTTTCTCCAGGTGTCGGAATCTCATGGCCATGGGAAGCTCACTGCTGGTGGCTCGCCTATTCAGAGTGGGACATGTTAACAAAAAAACAGATGTAATTTTGTAGTCTAGTCATCACTTTCTATTTAATGTGCATCTGGAAAGTATTCAGTGCTTGGATTTTTCCACCGTTTTGTTATGTTACAGCCTTTTTCAAAATGGAATACATTCAATTTTGTCCTCCAAATTCTACACACATACCCCATAATGTGAATATTTTTTATTTATTTTGCAAATGTATTAAAAATAAAAAACTGAGAAATCCCACGTATTCAAAGGCTGTATTTGCCAATAAGCTCAAAAGTGATTTCAGGTGCATCCTGTTTCAACTGATTATCCAGGAGATGTTCCTACATCTTTAATTGGAGTCCCCCTGTGGTATATTCAGGTGGTTGGACATGATTTGGAATGGCACACACCTGTCTACATACAGTATAAAGTCCCAAGCATGGCAGAGCACAAACCAGGAATGAGGTCGAAGGAATTGTCGGTAGACCTCCAAGACAAGATTGTTTTGAGGCACAAATCTGGGGAAGGGTACAGACAAATATCTGCTGCTTTGAAGATCCTAATGAGCACAATAGCCTCCATCATCCATAAATGGAAGCAGTTTGGACCCATTGGTCCGTCTAAACTGAGCGATCGAGAGAGAAGGGTCCTAGTCAGAGAGGTGACCAAGAACCCTTTAGTCACTCTGCCAGAGCTACAGCGTTCCTGTGGAGAGAAGAGAACCTTACAGGACAAACATCTCTGCAGTAATCAGGCCTGTATAGTAGAGTGGCCAGACGGAAGCCATTCCCTATTAAAAAGCACATGGCTGGCAGCCTTGAGTTTGCCAATTTGCACATGAAAGACTCAGATCATGAGGAACAAAATTCTCTAGTCTAATGAGACAAAGACTGAACTCTTTGGCTCGAATGCCAGGCGTCATGTTGGGGGTAAACCAGGCACCGCTCATCACCAGACCAATACAATCAGTGAAGAGTGGTGGTGGCAGCATCATGCTGTGGGGATGTTTTTCAGCGTCAGGAACTGGGATACTCGTTAGGATAGAGGGAAAGATAAATGCAGCAAGTTACAGAGACATCCTGGATGAAAACCTGCTCCAGGGCGCTCTTGAACTCAGACTGGGGTGACCGTTAATTTTTTAGCAGGATAACGACCCTCAGCACCCAGCCAAGACATCAAAGGAATGGCTTCAGGACAACTCTGTAAATGTCCTTGAATAGCCCAGTAAGATCCCAGACTTGAATCCAATTGAACATCTCTGGAGAGATTAGAAAATAGCTGTGCACTGACACTTCCCATTCAACCTGATGGAGCTTGAGAGGTGCTGCAGAGAGGAATGGGCGAAACAGCCCAAACATAGGTGTGCCAAGCTTGTGGCATCGTATTAAAAAATACTTCAGAATGCAATGGCTGCCAAATGTGCATCAAAAAAGTACTGAGCAAAGGCCGTGAGTACATGTGATTTTTGTTTTTTATCTTTAATAACATTTGCAAAGATTTCTAAAAAAAACCAGAATATTATCGAGTATTGTGTTTAGAATGTTGAAGCCTAAAATGATTTTACTCTATTTTGGAATGAGGCTGTAACATAGGGCTAGGCGAAGGCCATATCTCAATATTTTTAGGCCATGTCACGATACACGATATATATCTCAATATTTTGCCTTAGCCTTGAATTAACACTTGATGCATATAATCGCACCAGTATGATGATTCTGTGTCTACATTGAAACATTCTTGTCACATACTAAATAAATATATGCTAATTTTAAACTTTCACGCAGAGAGAGAAATCACAACTAAGTCAATTTGCCAAAACTGTATTTATTGAACAGTTATTAAGCAGTGGCACAAGATGACATATCAAAACAACACTAAATTAAAGTGCACTTCTTGTACAGAACGCCACTACAATAGTTTAAAACAAATAAAGTGCACTTTTGTGCATGATGTCACACAAGATATTTCAATGACTGTCAAATAAAAATTAGCTGCATAATAGGAAATCAAATAGTGTATGTCCTTCGCTATGTGGTAGGTTTCTGCGGACGTTACCTCCTTCTGTTGACTATTTTTTTCATACGGTGTTGATCTGGAAATGGTTGCTTCGGCATTTTGTGGGTGTGGCACCGAACGGAGATGTCGACATGCGGAGTTTCAAGCACTCTTCATTCTCTAGCGGGTGACTTTTCAAATGATGCTCCAAATAAGCAGTACTGCTACATTTTGTAGCAACGCTTTTGCCGCATACTTAACATATTACGGTTGTCTATTCGACATCTTCCCGCTTGAAGCCAGACCACCGCCAGACGATGGACCCTGTGCTGTTTTTCTTGGGAATTAATTATTCCTTCATTTGTTACCAGATTCTCACCTTCTTTCTCTCCTATTACCACTTGCACCACTCCGCTTACACCACCTGCCACAACTAACGTTAGCTACCTCTCTGCTCCGCGAGAGCGTATGACATTGCACGCGTGACTGTATGTGACATATGTAACAAGGTGCGCTTGTTTTATGTCTCTGTGAGAAGGAGAGACAAGAAAGAGTGAGAAAAGCCTGTAGTTTAATGCCCGCAGCTAAAAGCAACTGTGTGTGAACGTATACTCGAATATCACGATAGTCATTTTCTATATCGCAGAGACAAACCCGCGATATATCGAGTATATTCTATATATCGCCCAGCCCTACTGTAACATAACAAAATGTAAAAAAAAAGAAAAGAAAAAAAAGTGAAGCACTGTGAATACTTTTAGATGCACTGTACTTGCTTGGGAGATGGCCTAACCTGGACGACTTGAGCGGGAATTCATCCTCCTCTTCATCATACAGGCCAACTATGTCAGGAAGTGCTCTGTGCTGAGAAGCCAGGAAGTTGAACATATCAAATGTTGCTTTCCTAATGACAGAAACACAAGTCTTTAGAGATGTACAAGACAAGCTGAGCTGTTACGTAATTTCAAGAGCAGAATACCGCGTGTAGACTTCAGCCCGGGCGCAGCCGCTTGGGTTAAGTGGAAGCTCTTCCTCGATGTTGTCGCATCGGTGGAATCGGAAGCGGTAGCTCTTGCAATTGGCGGCGCCCTGCAGCTGCTCCAGCAGAAAAATGACGGCGTCGTGGACCACGCCGAGCACCCGCGGCCCGCACATGATGCCCAGAGGCAGCTGCTTCATGTGGAAGTCCGCCCGGGCATCCAGAACGCCCTCGATGACGGCACGCCAAGCGACTGAAAGGGCGACAAAGATTTTTCGACACAGAATTGACAGTATGGTGCACTTTAGGTTACCAGAGCAGTTCTCACCCTCCATACTGTTGGCTTTAACACAGAAGCCATCATCACTGGTGATTTCAAAACGCAGGTGAGGCTGGTTTGTGTAGGTTCTCTTTCTGTGTTTGGGCAAAGGGACCTCATCCTCTGAACTACCGCCTAACAAAGTAAATACAATATAATTTACATTTTATTACTGCAGTGCAAAAAAACAGCATTCATAGCGAGAACAAACCTGCAACAGGCTCCCAATCAGAGAGGTTACCATGGTGAGCACTGACCCACGTGTGCGCCCTACCTTGAGTAGCTGGTGAAGGAGCAGGTCGAATCTCTAACTTAGCATGCCTGAGGAAAAGGAACAATCACATGTATTTGTACACAGAAAGAGAAGTAATATACTGTTGAAACGTAAAAAATAGATTATCATTCAAAGGTTTATACCAGCAATTAGATTTACAAGATGAACTAACATATGTCATAGGCTGATAACATCAGTGTTTCCCACACATTTCTTTTATTTGTGGCGGCCCGCCACAAAAGAATTACGTCCGCCACAAATAGATTTAAAAAAAAAATATATATTATTATTATTTCTTTTTTTGTCCTGTCCAGCTTCTCAGGCAAATCATATAGTTGATGTAGATGCCCGTATAGGCTGTTCAGATTTACTTTACAAAAGAGAAGTGTAGGATACTTCTCTTGTTGCCTTATTTGTATTTGACCACTACTGTTTTCTGTTTATTTGTTACTGACTGTGGCAGGACACCTCTGCCTCTGTTTCACTCTATGTTGCTGGTAAATAATATGCTTGTAGTAGTAGGCTAAAGTTAAATTATTTAGTATGCACTAATTAAAGGGGCAGAGCTTTAAGAGACATTTTAGCTTTTATATTTTATAAGATATATTTTTTGTAAGAACCACAATTAATAAATATATTTCAGTGAATAACTTATTGTTCAAATCTGTATATAAATATGTACATAAAGTGTTGTAATTATACTGTAAAATGGATGGATGGATGGATGGACGTTTAAATGGTAAATGGGTTGTACTTGTATAGCGCTTTTCTACCTTTTTTTTTTAAGGAACTCAAAGCGCTTTGACACTATTTCCACATTCACCCATTCACACACACACACTGATGGCGGGAGCTGCCATGCACGGCGCTAACCAGGTGAAGTGTCTTGCTCAAGGACACAACGGACGTGACTGGGATGGTAGAAGGTGGGGATTGAACCAGTAACCCTCAGATTGCTGGCACGGCCACTCTCCCAACTTCGCCACGACGTCCCGTTTTCAAAACAAAACTGCTATTATTAATTAGTAAGTATACATTTTTTTAGCCTTTTTAGAGAAAATCATATCATTGTAGTAAATTATACAAATTACTTGATGTCATGGTGACCACGCCCATAGCCACGCCCCCACCGCCACAGGTATCTTGGCAGTTTATGGGAAACACTGAACATGCAACTCAAGATATTTCAAGTCTTCTTTTGATATAATATGGTTTATGGCTTACCGTTTATGAAAACCTCTAATCGAAAATCTCAAAACTTTGGGTAAAAAAACTAAGCCATGATCATCAAAATTATAACAAAAAAGGCTTGGCGTATTTCAATTTGTATGTAATGAGTTTATATTAGAGCTGGGCGATATGACTGAAAACTGTATCAGAGTTTAAGTGTTTTACTGCATATTGGTCGATATTGATAATTATTTATATTTTTTAATACCTATCGAAAAAAACGGCAAGGTGAAAAATATATTAAATGTTAACATTTGTATGTGAAATTTATAGGTGCAATATGATGTGCCCTATATAACACAATCGTGTTATTAACACTAAAACAACGTACACAGTAACACACGTGTAGTCATACATATAAACACAGTGCTGTCATGTAACTCCACATTGTCCTTCAAATAAACAAATACAAATAGGGAACGGACGAGGGTTGAAAAGAAATGGGATGAGCGCTGTTTTTTGTTTTTTTTAAATCCAAAAAACTACCATACTGTCAAGGTGACTTTTCCTGTTTTATTGACAATTTATCCGCTCTCTGCAGCCTTCCTTTTTAAGTTCCTCTTCTCACTCCATGCAAAGGATCAACAGCGAGATGACGCAACGAAACCAATAGTTGATACGGTTACCTGATTGGCTGTTAGCGTCTCCCTCCCATTGCTTAGTGATCGCTTTCTGCTTTGCCCATAGCCGAGTACCTTTGTTCATGCAACAAACCTTGCTTTGAAACTTCCGGATTCTTTCGACCAAAATAAAAAAATAAAATAAATGAATACATACATAAACCAAAAATATATATTTCGAACGTTTTATGAAATCACATTTTCTATTACGTGTCTACAGCCATTAGGGTTGTACGGTATACCGGTACTAATAAAAGTACTGCGGTACTAATTAATTGGAAACGTTACTATACTGCTTTTTTAAAAATACCGGTACCATTTCATCATCTGCATGATGCTGTGCGGCGGTGACTATAGAGCCGAGGCACATGATGTTGTGTGTCAAAACGCACACAAGCAATAACATTGAAGAGAGGAAAAATGGCAAAAAAAATTCTACTGGTTAATAAAGAGGGTGTGTGAAGCGCAATATGGAGGTATTTGGGCTTCAAAACTAATGATAAAGGTCACTATAAAACACGCCTCGCCAAACGTGGCAATTAGTATTGCCACCTTTGCTTCGAACATTTAAATAATAAGCATTCAGATCTGCACAAGGAGTTATAAAGACTGACAGGTAATCATTAGCTGTTACACCTTTCCTGCTGTTCGGCTCCCATTTAGACCGTAGTCTAGAAGCACAGGGCAGATGTTCCCTCCAGAGCCGATGTTTTCGTCGGGGGTAACACCCTTCACTTTATCCCGCAATGGTCTGCTAAGCTCTGATTTCGGGTCAGAATGATGAGGCAACAATCACTTTATTATTAGTTTTGCAGAACACAACCAAACGCTTTCATCACTCTACTGCGCAGTGCACGTTGCACACTCTACCTCTCTCTCTCTACTCACTCACATCACTCACCCAACCCATATATAACCACATTCTTGCAAAAACACATATTGTACGCTACGGTCATAAGTAAATCAGCTCCTCTGTTGTGCACATGTAAATACGTAGATGCGCACACAGCTGCTTGGCTTAATGCAAAATATTAGCGTAGTTAAAACCGCCCAATTAGAGTCAACTAATGCATGTGACGATGTGGCGCTGTTGGGAGAGTGGCCGTGCCAGCAACCTGAGGGTTCCTGGTTCAATCCCCACCTTCTACCAACCTTGTCATGTCCGTTGTGTCCTTGAGCAAGACACTTCACCCTTGCTCCTGATGGGTCGTGGTTAGGGCATTGCATGGCAGCTCCCGCCATCAGTGTGTGAATGTGTGTGTGTGTGAATGTGGAAATAGTGTCAAAGTGCTTTGAGTAGCTTGCAGGTAGAAAAGCGCTATACAAGTATAACCCATTTACCATTTAAATGACTGAATTTTGTAACAAATTCCTTCAATTTGTGTTACCTACGACATGGCTTATCTGTGTACTTTTATACATAGTTTTGTTTTTAGTATTTACTAATATTTGTATTTTCCTTAAAGCACAAACCAGGAGTGGCAACCATAAATTATGAATAATTTAATATAATGTCAAAGCTTTTTTATTCTGTACTAACCTAATCCTTAATTATGGCAGACGATATGTAATATATCAAATTGTAAATTTTTCACCTTTTAATTTTTAACCATCTAAAATTGTTCTTTGAGTGCAATAGGAAACATATGTTTAATATATTATAAGATTTTCTGTTAAAATAAACTTAATGACATTTTTTGTAGTTCCCTTTATTTAGAAAAGTATCGATATACATTTTGGTTACCGGTACCAAATTATTGGTATTGGGACAACCCTATTAGCTATATATACTGTATATGTTTTATCAGCCCAGGCCTAATTTATATCACATACTTCTTTCACATTTGACGTTGAATGAATTAACTTTTGCATTTATTTCTAATTTTTGGAGTTCCATGTAAGCTGAACTGACCTTGAAGAAGTTGGAGGAGTAATTCTCAACATTAGAGGTTTGGTTGAACTTTCCTCGTTGGGATGGTTTTTCAGAGGCGGAGCTTGTCTTTTCACACCACTGCAAGGAAAAACACTTACGTTAACTGGCTCCACACTGTCCCCTGACCTACCAAGCACACCAGCACTGTTAGCAACAAGAGGTGCAGATACAAGAACCCATTTCCACTTTCTGCCATTATAATACAGCTCAGAGGATAGCTTTGTAAATACAATTTAAAAACCTGGCTTTACTACACATCTGAAAATTAGAGTTCTGTCAACTATTCCTCAACTCACTACAGAAGTGGCGCTGCAAGTTTTTTTCCCCCCAGAAAAGGAGCTAAACTAGCATTAAGTTCAAATTATATTTGTAAATTAATGTTAGCAGATAGGTTCACATAACTATGCTAGCACTGCTAATGTGTGTTAGTATTACCGTATGTTGTTGTATGTGATATATGACATCTGCTATATAGGGACAAGTGTAGGGCTATAGTGAATATGTAATAAATGGATTAACACAGTCGCACTTTTTTCAACATACCTGTGCACTTAGTTCACACTGTGCATGGCCAAACAGCTCATTAGCATTAAAGCTACAGAAACATTAAACAGCACATACCCATTAGGACTTAGAAAAACATATTTTACATTTCTAAATGTATTAGATAGAACATTTCCAATACTACACAAATACTAATATGATGAGGTCCAGTGTTGGGACTAACGCGTTACTTTGTAACGGCGTTAGTTTCGGCGGTAACTCGTAATCTAACGCGTTATTTTTTATATTCAGTAACTCAGTTACCGTTACTCCATGATCCGTTACTGCGTTATTTTACGTTATTTTTTATGTAGTATCGGCTAGAAACTGAAGATCTGAGTGTGTTTTGTGGCAGCGCTGCGGTGGAAAAGAAAGGGCGTACGTGCTTTCTGTGGGTGGGGGCGGGGAGGACTCCCATACCGTAGTTGAGGGGCGCAGGGGGGACGTTCCTTCGGGGCTAACAACCTTCACTTTACCCGAAAGTGGTCTTTACAGCTGAGGGTGAATGACGAGGCCGGCGGTTTGTTGCAACTTTGTGACTTTATTGGACGCAGCCATCAACCAAGCTAGAGAGAGCACCTGCAAGCACTCACTGTCGCCGCTCCCTCACTCACTGACGTCCCTCACCCACATGCTGTCATATCTTAAAGGGCCACACACACACACACACACACACACACACACACACACACACACACACACACACACACACACACACACACACACACACACACACACACACACACACACACACACACACACACACACACACACACACACACACACACACACACACACACACACACACACACACACACACAAACGCTACTATCATAACAACTAACAAGACATCAAGGCGAAGCCAAGAGTCGATTTTTTTTAACAAGGAGAAATTCTCAATACTTTTCTTTTGTCGAGCACAAAGAAAATAACATTTTAGTTAAATGTAAGTTGTGTCTTGGATCAAATATCCTATCTACTTCAAGTTAAAGTTAAAGTGCCATTATGTTGCAGCTATTTAAAATAGTTTTGTCAATTTGTTCTGGCCTGAAATAAATTGGCCTTTGAAACATATCTTTGTCTTTGTGTGTTGTATGTAGACCACATTGTTTGTGTGTTGTATGTAGACCACATTGCTTAGCAGAGTTCAGTGATGCAAATGCATGTCAAGTTGATCAACAGATTGTATTATTCTCCAGTGCAATAACAGTACTGAAATGAAGGCTAAAGGGCATTAATGGGAGCTTTTAAAAAAGAAAAGAAAAAAAGAAGTAACTAAATAGTTACTTTTCAAAGTAACGCATTACTTTTTGGTGTAAGTAACTGAGTTAGTAACTGAGTTACTTTTGAAATGAAGTAACTAGTAACTATAACTCATTACTGGTTTTCAGTAACTAACCCAACACTGATGAGGTCTCTGATTACTTATGTTTACATTCATAAAAGTTACGTTATATATTTATAAAAATTACGTTAATCAGTCCCTACAGGAATTTGCGATGTTGCGATATTCATACATTTATATACACATATATATACATTAAATATACAGTATATATAATATATATATCCATCCAATTTTTACCGCTTGTCCCTCTTGGGGTCATGGGGGTGCCGCTGCATTCGGGCGGAAAGTGGGGTACACCCTGGACGAGTTGCCACCCTCATCGCAGGGCCAACACAGATAGACAGACAACATTCACACTCACATTCACACACAAGGGCCAATTTAGTGTTGCCAATCAACGTATCCCCAGGTGCATGTTTTTGGAGAAAAACCAGCAACAATACTTTATTTACATTCCGGAACCTGTATACCCAAGCTGTAGTGACAGTTTATCTAGCGTAGTATTACATCATCTTGCGACAGCTATCTACGGCATTAGCCGTAAGCTATCTACAGCTAGAGGTAAGCTCGCTACGGCAAGAGGTAAGCTAGCTTTTGCATCAGCAGCTGAATGATTTTTGAATTTGTAGAACAAAACACAATGTGATAGGACACCAATCCGTACTGACAAACATTAACAATCATATAACAGTATCTGTAAAGTATTGGCCTACATTTCATGCTTTCTTTATACACAGCTAGCTCAACAGTGTATATACTGTAGTTGCACGGTGATGTGCTACATGTAACATGATCAATAATATAGTGACTCAATTGTGCTGTTTCAAGTAAATACCAAAACAACTTACAGTTGAGTGTCTTTAAAGTGACAATGTAAACATCCAGTGTAAAACAATAATATTCACTTCAGTGTCTTTCACCTTTACTTTATGAGAAACGGTGTGGAAAATGCTGTTTTTCAGAAAACTTAACCAACAATTAAACTTTGAATAATATAAATCCCTCACTAACTGATGTTTGGCCTCGCTGGCTTTAAATATATGTTCTGTGATGGTTTAAGGTGACGACTTTTCCAAAGTGTATCCAGCCTTCTGCCAAAGTGTAGCTGGAGGCCCAAGCCCCCCCACGACATCGAGAGAGAGAGAAACGATGGAAAATAGATGGATGGTTTGAGGATTTATCTAGTAGCATTTCAGTTTACTCCTATTTCCCGCGGTGTACCATTTTTTGTTGGTGATTTCTTTCAGTGCAACGTGACCGGCTGGCTCTGTGTTGCCTTGGAAACGCTCGAGGAAAGTGGAGCGCTTTGCAGAATTTCTTACCTCTGCCAAAAAGTTTATGTTTTTGCCAATCCTTGTTTGTCTGTTTGTAAGCAACATACCTCAAAGAGGTATGAATAGATTTAGATTTTTTTTTCAGGAAATGTAAAAAATAAAATAAAATACTTCCTCTCATCTACCAGAACACACTTTACTTCCTGCTTACTCCGTTCCACGACCCCACCTTGTTGCCCTACGCAGAGGATTCTGGGAGATGTAGTTTATTTTCAGACCTGGCCAACGCTAAAGCGGCAGAAAAGACTCCACACCAAGTTTTTGTTTAATACCGCCATGTGTCACGGCATTATTGTGAAGACTTCGAAACCGTAATACCGCGGTATGTACAAAACCGTTACACCCCTAGTAGTTACCGTATTTTCCGGACTATAAAGGCGCACTTAAAATCCTTTTTTTCCCTCAAAACTCAACAGTGCGCCTTATAACCCGGTGTGCCTAATGTAAGGAATAAGTTTGGTTGAGCTTACCCATCTCAAAGTTATTTTTTTTGGTACATGGTGTAATGATAAGTGTGACCAGTAGATGGCAGTCAAACATACGAGATAAGCGTAGACTGCACTAGAATGGCAATATGTCTCAAGTAAACAACACCAACATTTTATATGTTCCATTTAAAATGAAGAACATACACACGAACCTCAAAAATCTATCAATATGTTTTAGTACGCCTTTAGTAATCTATGAAGCCGCACCGCTTGAAGGATTGTAGGCGCATTAAACATACGAGTATTATTTTGGTGTGTGTATAAGGTAAGACATATTGTCTGGCGTTTTGTTTCGCAATATTATGCAAAAGCAGTTTTCTTACTTTCTGGTACATGCTGATTTGTATTTGGGATCTGCTTTAATCCTGAAAAATTGCGCGCGTCCGCCTTTATATCCATGCTTCTTTTTCTCTATCTTCTTGTTATGTGGCATTCATCCTCCGCTGTTGCCATTTCTAATATAAAGGAGTGTAAAGTTCTTACTTATATCTGTCAGTAAACTCGCCATGAAAGCGCTAAAACATGTGTAGCGAGTTTACATAATTCACCCACGGAACGTTAATTTTTTAGAGTTCCGGTCGGACGGTTTATCAGGGGACACATTTCCTGTGTTGTTGTTTCCGGACGAGGAGATGCTGCTCTGTTATTGATTTAAGTAAAGTCTGATTGTCATTAAAACAGTTAGCTCCATCTTTTGGCACTTCTTCCACTCCTGTCCTTGCACGCTACACCGCTACAACAAAGATGACGGGGAGAAGACGCTACCGAAGGTGAGCCACGTAAATAAGACCACCCACAATACGGCGCATCCGGAAGAGAGTGTCAGAAAGCGGCTTGAAGATAAATGATACATGATAAATGGGTTATACTTGTATAGCGCTTTTCTACCTTCAAGGTACTCAAAGCGCTTTGACAGTATTTCCACATTCACCCATTCACACACACATTCACACACTGATGACGGGAGCTGCCATGCAAGGCGCTAACCAGCAGCCATCAGGAGCAAGGGTGAAGTGTCTTGCCCAAGGAGTTGAGTTTGAGTTTATTTCGAACATGCAAGCATACAACATGATACATCACAATTTCCAGTTTCTCTTTTCAACATGTTCGAAAAGGAGTAGGAAGAAGCAGAGCTTATTTAATCCTACCCCTTTTCTTTACATAACAGTTGCTAAAACTTTTTGTTCACTTCCTGTTCTTAATTTATTCACAATAAACTCCATAAGTAATCACAATGAAAATAAATAAATAAATAATGGTAAGAATTTAATAATAATAATTGGTGAAGTAAGTCATATTTCATATGATGAGATAAGTAAGATTACTTTAAGAATGATTGAATGAATGGATGAAATAAATTGAGAATGTTTGTCATGGTTCTTCTTCTTTGTACTTTGTAAACACTTTAAGTTTGAAGAGTTTCTTGAAGTGGATCATATTAGTACATTGTTTGATTGCTTTGCTTAATCCATTCCATAATTTAATTCCACATACTGATATACTGAAGGTCTTAAGTGTTGTACGTGCAAACAAATGTTTTAAGTTACGTTTTTCTCTAAGATTATATTTCTCCTCTTTTTTGGAGAAGAATTGTTGTATATTCTTGGGTAGCAGGTTATAGTTTGCTTTGTGCATAATTTTAGCTGTTTGCAAATTCACTATGTCGTGGAATTTCAGTATCTTTGATTCAATAAATAAAGGGTTAGTATGTTCTCTATATCCAACATGATGTATTATTCTAACTGATCTTTTTTGTAACACCGTTAATGAATGAAGTGTACTTTTGTAATTATTTCCCCATATTTCTACACAGTAGCTCAGATATGGTAACACTAGTGAGCAGTAGAGAATATGAAGGGATTTTTGGTCTAGAACATGTTTTGCTTTATTCATTATTGACGTGTTTCTTGCAACTTTATGTTGTATATTTTTTACGTGAGATTTCCAGTTCAATTTATCATCAATCATTATACCTAGAAATTTGGTTTCGTTTACTCTTTCAATTTCTATTCCGTCTATTTGTATTTGTGTTTGACTTTCTCTTCTACTATTACCAAATAGCATTATTTTAGTTTTACTAAGATTCAACGATAGTCTGTTTTTGTCAAACCATCTTTTTAATTTGTTAATTTCTTCTGTTATTATTTGTATTATCTCCTGTGTGTTCTCTCCTGAACAAAACGCTGTTGTATCATCCGCAAATAATACTAACTTTAAATCTTTTGTAACTTTACAAATGTCATTTATATAGAGATTGAATAATTTAGGTCCTAGTATTGATCCCTGAGGTACACCACAGGATATATTTAGCGTTGTAGACGTGTGTTCGCCTAGCTTCACGTATTGTTTCCTGTTCGTTAGATAACTTCTTATCCAGTTTAAGACTAACCCTCTGATGCCATATCGTTCTAGTTTTTTGATTAAAATATTGTGATTAATTGTGTCAAATGCTTTAGTTAGATCCATAAAAACTGCTGCCGCACATTTTTTACTATCTATTGCATTGGTAATTTCTTCTGTAATTTCAATTAAAGCCATTGAAGTTGAAACATTAGCTCTGTATCCATATTGGTTCTCTTCGAGTATTCTATTTTTATTTATGAAACTTTCTAATCTGTTATTGAACAGTTTTTCAATGATTTTAGAAAATTGTGGAAGTAGAGAAGCAGGTCTATAATTTGTAAATTGATGTTTGTCTCCAGTCTTATAAATTGGTGCAACTTTAGCTATTTTCATTTTGTTTGGAAATGTACCTGTTTGAAATGATAGGTTACCAATATACATTAATGGTCCTGAGATCTCTTCAATAACCTTTTTTATCGTTTCCATATCAATTCCGTTACAATCAGTTGAAGTCTTAGATTTACATTTTTTCACGATTGTAACTATTTCCTCCTGTGTCACATTACTGAGGAACATGGAGACACAACGGACGTGACTAGGATGGTAGAAGGTGGGGATTGAACCCCAGTAACCAGCAACCCTCCGATTGCTGGCACAGCCACTCTACCAACTTCGCCTTATAATTTGGTGCGCCTAATATATGAAAAAGATCACAAATAGGCCATTCATCTGCAGTGGGCCTTATAATCCGCCCTATGGTCCGGAAAATATGGTACTAAGTCACTATTATTAGTTATAATGAATTGAAACAGTGATGAAACAGGACAATGACAATAAGCTCTGAATATGTGCTTTTACTGCCATCTCGTGTCTACTTTTAAGTCCGCGAGGTATTAAATGAGTAATACATCAATACAGTATTTGTTTTCCAAATGTTGAAGTTATGTGCTTTTTAAAGGTTATAGTTGCAAGGAACACTTAAAACATTGAAGACAAATTATAGAAATCGCAAGTTGATTAAATGTTTTTGAGGAAAAAACGCCTCAACATCGCAACTTTTTCCACTACGTTCTGAAAAGCCTGTGAAACCCTGGAGGGGCTGTATAATATAGGACCTGTAAATGTGACCATAAATGAAAAACGTGAAATACCTGGAATCCTGACATTCATCTTCAAGTTCATCGGTTGGCTCGCTTAAAAAGTCCACTTTGGATTTTTTCCTCTTTTGATATGGAATGATGCGCTTGTCACGCACTTGAGGCGGCATAAGTACAGGAGTTGTCTGCAGATTGTCAGCGGGCACCCCGCGCAAATCACTTGGGCACTCAGAGCCTGCGACAGCAGAATAATGTCCATGGTCCTGAACTAGTATTGTATGACGCTTGGTCTTCATGCGTTTAGCAACATTCAAGATGATGGGCATTGTCTTTAGAGGGTCATGATGGGAAGCCATTGCTTTGGTGGCCGTGTCCTCAGACATAGCCAGGGCAGGACTGGGGTTAGGATCACAGCGCAATGTGACAGGGGACAGGGCGGGACTGGGGTCAGGATAACGGTGCAATGTGACGGTGGTCGCCGCAGGACTGGGCTCAGGATCATGGCGCAATGTGATGAGGGAAGGGGTGGGACTGGGCTCAGGATCCAGGCGCAATGTGACAGGGGAAGGGGCAGGACTAGGGTCAGGTTCGAAGCGCAATGTGATGGGGGAAGTGGCGGGACTGGGGTGAGGATCATGGCGCAATGTGACGGGGTAGGGGGCGGAACTCGGGTTGGGATCACAGAGCACAGTGACTGGGGCCGTGGCGTGGGTGGGTGGACTCAGAGTTGTAATGCGTTTCATGGGCACCACTCTGTAAATTACTTTTTTGTTGTTGGGTGGTAATGGCATGTGGCTACCAGCAGGGAGGACGTTGGTAGTGTGTGCGCTGGTGCAGGGCATGATGGTCACACGAGGGGTTATTCGCTGCGCGGAGTTACGACCATGGAGCATCTTAGCAATCTGACTTATCTTACTATAGGTGGGGGAAGTTGAACTGAGCGTCTGATAGGTGTTGGTTTTTAAGTCTTTGCGCAGAATCTGCCCCTGACTGTTGACTAGCAGGACCTGGGGAGTCGACGAAGGGGTTGCATGCTCTGCCTGGTTGGGAACTACCAGCTGTGCTTGCTGCTGCACTCCAGGCTTCGAGTTGTCCAAACGGATGGCAATGGTTTTGCCACGCATGGCTCCAGGTGAGACATTTAGAGTGCTTGTCCCGTTGAACACCATAGGGGCGGTGACTGGACAGGGGGAAGGGGTCATGCCCATGGAGGTGTTGTTCACAACCTGTGCTGACCGAGAGGGCAAGATCACTTTAATTTTGTGCTGCGGAGGTGAGAGACATGACTTTTGGGGGCTGGGAGTGTGGCGTACTTTCTTTACAATTATTTTTTTCATTTGTGCTGGGCTTGTAGGCTTTGGGGTGTAGTCCAGGTCCTTTGCATCATCTTTAAATCCCTCAGTGGAGTCTGAGGATGACACATCATCATTGTCAGGATTGGCGACGGTGGTTGACTCGACAAATACATCCTTGGCAGATGTGTCGTTGTCTATGAGAACCTCTTCGGTTTGAAGAGACATGTGCGGGTCGAAAGCGTCGAGAAAAACAGGCAGTGATGACTCTTCCTGGAACTCACTCGCCTCGCTTTGACCTTGTTGCAACGTCGACACCTCATAAGCAGACTCCAACCTCTTGAGAGCAACAGTCAGCTGCTTAGTAGGCGTCCTGAGATTGGCAAGAATTGGAGAACTTTCACCACGTCGAACTTTGTCGTCGTCTGCCTCCTCGCTTCGGTCGCTTTCCGACCCGTCGTCTGCTCCGTCTAGCTGGGGAATAGACAGTGTCGAGTGAAGTGTTGACGTTTGTGTGCTGCTAACTGCCTCACACACCACGGTGCGCGTGAGTTTAATACGCTGGCTGGAGTCGTCGTCATCTTCCGAGTCCGCATTCTGGCTCTTCATTTGCATTTCCACAGCC
This sequence comes from Entelurus aequoreus, assembly GCF_033978785.1. Lineage (NCBI taxonomy): Eukaryota > Metazoa > Chordata > Actinopteri > Syngnathiformes > Syngnathidae > Entelurus > Entelurus aequoreus. The sequence continues at coordinate 28,049,111 of NC_084735.1, read as the reverse complement.
GTCTCGTCGGAATCCAGCCTCACGCCCTGCGCTCCGCAGTTCAACACTATGTTATCAGTGAGCAGAGTCTCGTCAAACATTAGTTGGGTATTCAAAACAGAGGCCACCGCAACCTCAGTGTCGGTGTCCAACACAGCATAGGGCAGGTCCTGTGCCATCAGGTGCACCACTTCCTCTGTTTTGTCAGGAGCAAGTGAGATCCCATTTGTTGTAGCCACGGCAGCTTCCTCGGCCTCGGATGACGCTAAGAAGTCTTGGGGAACCTCAGCAGACACTGGAGTGGTTATCTTGAAGGCGTGCCTCCCTTTCGGGGACACATGGAGAGGCGAGAACGCTGCAGAAATGGATCGAGATGGGGAGCTCCAGACTGGGGAGAGCGAGTTTTGCCTCGACAAGGGCGGAGAGGATGGTGGGAAGTTGGAGGATCTTGGAGGGGAGCTGAACAGGGCGCATCGAGAGAGGACGGCTCCGCCAGAGCGCAAGGCAGAGGGGTCGTTCTCAGTCGGAGAGGCGCTACAGCGGCTCCTTGACGACAGCCTTCTATGTCGTGGGTTGTTGTCCAGGTCCCGCAGGGTGAGAATTTGATGCGATTTGGAAGAGCCTGAACCTAAAATCAAGACTTCAGAGTCAGTCTGGCACGTTTCTCAAATAACTTAAGGTACAGGTGAAACTTTAAAAAATTTAATATCATGCAAAGGTTCGTTTATTCCAGCAATTAGTTACGCGGTGAAACTAATATTAAATAGTCTCATAACATGCAAATATATTTCGACCCATCTTTTGATATAATTTTGATGGTGACAGCTTATGAAAACCTAGAATTTAAAATCTCCCAAACATTTGGGATTTCCAAAAACTGTAAGCCATGATCATCAAAATCATAAGAAATAAAGGCTTGACATACAATATTTCACTTTGCATGTAATGAGTTCGTATCACATATTGGTTTCACATTTGAAGTCAAATAGCTGACATGAATGAACTTTTGCAGGATGTTAAAATTTTTTGAGTTTCACCTGTATGTGTTCTTTACCTGGAGAAGGGAGGGGTCGGGATGATCCCCCTGCTGGTCTCCTGGTCTGCGTGTAGCTTGCATGTTTAGATCCGAGTGTATTGTGTTTGGAATTAGGGGACGGGGTAGCGGAGGTGAGTGGACTGGATGAGGTGCTGAAACAATCTGGGGTCTCCACATCTGAAAAAAAACAAACTTTTTATTTTATCTAACCAACCAATTTGTTGATTTATGAAATAAAAAAAGGTTTCAGTCTCACCCCTGTATAGGTTAGGACTGTGGACTATGGTGTGATTCTCCTCCTGATCATACTTCAGATCCTGCTCCTCAACAGGGAGCGGTGTGCTTACTTCTGTCACCTTACAGGTGTACTTGCATTGTCTGCGTGGATCCACGGTGCTCCAGTATAACCGTGAACATCTACAGGGAGGGTATTTTCATATAACAGAGAGGAAACAAAGGTTTTGTTTTGTGTAATAAGGGCAATCACTTACTGGTATCCAACAGGATATAACGTCCTCCCATTTGATGAGAGTTCGGACAACACACCAAGTTTCTGAATCTGCAGAGACCCTGAAAAAAACAAATTATTTTTTAACATTTACAGTGTGATACACTTTTTTGGGTACACTGGCACAAGCAAAGGTAATGCAAAACTATTGTTTTTAAGTACTCAGGTACAACAAAAAGTCATTTTAATTAGTAAATACAATGTCTCCTGTATGTATGTATGTGTATATATATATATATAAATACGGTATATATATATATACGGTATATATATATATATATATAAAAAGATATACATACCGATGGTCATATTTATAGATTCAGGCTCAAGTCCTGTGAGGAACTTTCTTTTGAGAGTGATCCCTTCAAAGTCCACATAGACCCGCCGGGGGACTTCAAATCCTTGCCCAGACACCATCTGAAATAATTTTGCAAAGCATAAACAAATACCAAAATAAAAAACGTAATAGGCACAACATAACCCACCTCCACACTGACAAGGTCCTTATGCTTAAAGCAGTACATCTTCATGTCCTCCTGGAACACACAGTCTTGGGCTCGAGCGCACATAAAGTGGAAATTACTCTGGCAGGTGGAGAGGCAGCATCCCACAGTGGCTCCCGACTGCCCGCAATGATCACAACGCTAGAGAATAATGGGAAACATTGTTATGATAAATAGGCTTAGAAGCACAAAACCACGGTTTTCCTCATAAAAAATGTCCTCTATTATACAAAATAGACATTTCATTGACATTCTAACGCAATACAGAGCATATTCACAGTGCTTGACTTTTTCCACATTTTGTTACAGCTTTATTCAAAATATAATACATAAAAATATAAATGCCGCTGAAAAACATCCACACAGCTTGATGCTGACGCCACCATGCTTCACTGTAGCGATGGTATTGCCCTGATAAGTGGTGCCTGGTTTCTTCCAAACATGATGCCTGGCATTCACACCAAAGAGGTCTGTTAACAAACACAAGGACAAATAGTAACACAACACACTGATACTGCCATAATACCTGTGTATATATAGATATGTTTATTCTATAGTATCTTTATGTAACTTATTTGTTACATATTTTATTATATTTCTATTTATCCTTTTGTGTTTTTCCTGTATTTTTAGTGCTACCTGCTGCTGCTAGGAATTGAATTTCTCTGAGGGAACCTTCCCAAGAGATCAATAAAGTTCATATTTATCCATCTTCAATCTTTGTTGCATCAGACGGTCTGAGGGTCTTTCAGGAGCATTTTTGGCAAACTCCAAAAAGGCTACCATGTGCTTTTGACTAAAGAATGGCTTCTTCTGGCCACTCTACATACAGGCTTGATTGGTGCATCGGTGCAGAGATTGTTGTCCTCTTGTAACAATCCCCTCTCTCCACAGAGGAACGCAGTAGCTCTGACAGAGCGACCATCAGGTTCTTGGTCACCTCCCTGACTCGGGCCCTTCTCCCTTGATCGATCAGTTTAGACGGCCAGCCAGCTCTAGGAAGAGTCCTGGTGGTTCCAAACTTCTTCCATTTACAGATGATGGAGGCCACTGTGCTCATTGGGATCTTTAGGCAGCAAATATTTTCCTGTACTGTTCCCCAGATTTGTGCCTCAATACAATACTGCATCAGAGGTCAACAGACAATTCATTTGACTTAATGCTTGATTTGTGTGCTGCCATACACTTTCAAGTGCAGGAACTTATTCCAAATTATGTCTAATCAACGGATTTTGCCACAGTTGGGCTCCAATTAAGCTGTATGAACATCTCACGGTTCATCAGTTAAAACAGGATGCACCTGAGCTCACTATTGAGTTTCATGGTAAAGGCTGTGAATACTTATGTAAATGTGATTTCTTAAGTTTTTTATTTTTAATAAATTTGCTAAAATCTCTCTCTCTCAAAAAAAGAAAATCAACTGTCACATTCTCATTATGGGGTTTTGTGTGCAGAATTTTGAGGACAAAATGAATTTGTCCCATTTTGGAATAAGGCTGTAACATAACAAAATATGGAAAAAGTGAAGTGCTGTGAATACTTTCCGGATGCACTCTGTGTCCGGCAGTCCCCAAAGCCTGCAAAAAAATCTATGCGCTAACGAGTGAAACTTAACAATAAGGGATCTTTAAGTGACTCTTTACCAAGTGGCGCCCCCTGGAAACAGCAGTGTGTACTCGGAAAAGAGCCCCGTTGTTCTCATAAACTTCGGCGGACCAAAGACAGCAGTTGATATGGGCCCACTCATTCTGGCCCAAGTATAACAGCCGGCCTGCTTCCTATTGAAAATAGGGGGAGATTATAAACTAAAATTAATAAATGCTTTTTGGAACATGTCAAAAAAGGACAAGGTTGAAAAGCAGCTTCAATTTACTCTGGGAACAGAGTCGCCGTATTGTTGGCACAAAGCACACTGCCGGCAATCTTTGGCCTCCAGATGATTTTTCACACCTGCACAGAAAACAGAACATTTTATTTTAGTATTTTATTACATAGCATTGCAGTAGCAGTAATACTGTAAAATAGCTTATTTACCCAGGAAGCCAGCTTTCCCCGCATATGCCCCTCTACACTCTCGGGGCTGGTACGCCCTCTTGATCCACTGTGCATAGCTGTGCTCTTTGGAAGGCGGGTGAACTGCTTCTGGGAACGTTGCACTGGAGAGCAAAGGTTTAGCCAAGTCAGACACAAGAATAGTGTAAGTGAACCATCTCAAAAAGGGTTACAAAAGGCTCCTAATTTGGCTGCTGACATAATTATGCAGTAACATAATACATCAATTACAGTTGCAATATTTTCTCAAAACTATTACAGCATTTGCTCATTTCTGCTGTACCATGTTTGTGGCTATGCTTCTGCTAAAATGTAATAAACACTTATTCTTTACATTAATTTTCAATGATACTATAAATGTGGGTATCAATCCAAAACCAAGTATTCAAAGGGGACCAAGACTGATACTTAAAATTTTCAAGACATTTAAATTATATTTTTTTTAATCACAATTATAATCAGACAAATACATAGGACGGGAGTGTAACAATTTCAGTTACATTTTAAAATTATGACCTAATGGCTCAGATTTAGGTAATTTGGTTTTTGCTTTAAACCCGGTTGTGTCCAGGGACTTATTTCCTGATTTTGTTAACAATAACAGTAACGACAAAATATTTTTTGATAATAAAAATATCGATCTAAACACTGTGGTATCTATCTGATACTATACTACTTGGTATTGTTACTGTCGACATTTGTATCAATTTGCCCACCTTGTTTACATTCGAGAGCTGTAGCTTGCATATCCTCCTACGGTTTTTAGTGTAGAATGTTTAGCTAAACCTTGTCCTATTGGGATAATATTTGTGAGAAATAGAGCTGCAACTAACAAATATTTTGATAGTCTATTAGTCAACAATTATCTTAACGATTAGTAGACTAATGAGATAATTAAAAGTACACATATTTAATGGCTCTAATTTTCCATCTACTTCTAAATGCAGCTTAAGTTATTTCAGGCATGTTCTTACTAACAAAGATGACTAATTAATTCATAAATATGTATTTATACTGTAACTGTGCTGCTCTTTCAGCTGTTTTAATTATTAATTAATTAATAAAAAATTAAAATGTTGGCTAATTAATAGATTGTATGTCTATTATTAGGATACCTCCGCATTGGCGACTATCTGTCTGTGTGAGAGCTCGTAGAGTTCCCCGTTTGTCAAAGCTCGTTTTCTTACAGCATTGCAAATTGACGCTGCTTTAAAATGTACTTGAATTGACGTAGACAAAGATTAGCTGGCTGACTTTGTATAAAATAATATTTAGTTATTTTTCACACAAGTTCGTCTCACACTTGTTAGCGAGCTAGCACCTCCCTCCTTCCAAATGTCCGACATCATGTCTCCGTATCATAGATGTACAGCTATAAAAACAAGGTGCGCTTTGCAAAATGAGCCAGGTATTCTTCTTTTTAACAAGGATAAGAGGACATTTTCTAACACTTTACATGTTAAATATAAGAGGACATTTTCTAACACTTCACATGTTATCACTGCTGATGTTTTTGCGAGTGGCGATGCAGACCCACTTCCGGCCGGAAAAACACGTGTGATGACGTCACAACTTTTGTGGACAAATTTTATTGTCGACTAATCGTTGCAGCCCCAGTGAGAAATTTAGTTTATTTGCCACCATGGTGGCGAAGATTACTGACGTAGAAGTGGCACTGTGGACATGACATTAGTTAAAGTTATGGTACCAATGATTGTCACACAATTAGTGGTTAGAGTGTCCACCCTGAGATCGGTAGGTCGTGAGTTCAAACCCCGGCCGAGTCATACCAAACACTATAAAAGTGGGACCCATTACCACCTTGCTTGGCACTGAGCATTAAGGGTTGGAATTGGGGGTTAAGGGTTAAATTACCAAAAGTGATTCCCGGGCGCGGCCACCGCTGCTGCTCTTTAACCGCCAGCGAGGATACTATATTACGTTAAGGACGCGGTGGTTCGCTTGTTGCTGTCAAATTTGTAGACACAGCTGTCATCAACATGCATTAGCAAAAAAATATCGACTGTATTAAAATCTCTACCATCCACCAAATTTACATCGTGCAACCCTAGTTAAGAGTGTATAAGCACGTTCACACTGATGTTTCCATGCACTAAATTAGTGTGCTTTATAAAATAGGTTTTTTTTTTGTATTTTCACACTTGCATTTGAAGTCCCAGTGTCTATGCACACTCACTACTGCGACTATTGGTCATATGTCATGTGCGCCGCGTGTATTAGTTGCGGCTCCTAAGTCAACAGCGCAGTTCTTTTTGTACCTGATGGCCGCTGTAATATTAGCACGGGTAACAAATAGTACGTCTCTAATGGCTATGATGATGTTAAATAACAGACAGCATCAAGAAATGGATCATAGACTGCGCCACAAGAAGCTGTGGGAGAGAGTTGCTTCGAATACATTTTCAAACGGTGCACCATGGAAACAAAACGTTCAAATGTTTCTGAGTTCATTCAAAAGATTGTGGATTGATGGAAAGAGTTTTACATCCGAAAGGAAAAACAATTTGTGCCCCGATCCTGCTCCAGAGGGTTTCTATTGCTGTGGACAATTGCCAGTGGTGTGGAATAAAGTGCACAAATGCAGTTTGTATATGCTTTCTTTTTTGCCTTTAATATACAGTATCTGCTTCATTCTTTTTCATCTAATTCATATTTCGTTATTGAGTCCGAATGAAGCAGACATTCTTCGTTGCGTTAGCTACCGTCTTAAATAAATCTTGGTTTATGTTCCGTTCTTTTAATTTGTGAAGCAAATAAAGTCTCCTCTTAATTCCAGTTGTTGCCTGTTTTGGTTAATCGGTATCTGCTTCCGGGTTGTATCCCGCGCGTAGAGACTGGACTGGACACACACCCCCTCGAGAGCTATGGTTTCCAATCGCATTAGCTAGGTGTGTTAGTCTGGTGCCTCAAAAGCCAAACATGATCAGATAAAGGTGTTTATAGGGGTTGTAGGATGCTTCTTTAGAGTCAAACTATTTGAGAAATCAGACTAATGTAGTGCAAGGAAACGTAGTCACTGAGAAATGCGTCGTGTGTGCCGCCAGTGCGTGGATGTTGCCTCAACATGCCCCAAATAGTCATCTCATCCTCAATTATCGCCATCTCGGTTACGTAGCGGAAGAAAAGCAACTACCTCAAGTGGTTGCAATACACATTAAGGAGTAGAGGGAGGAATCTTTGGCTACCTCACGATTAGATTAAAAATCGATTATTGAAGCCTCTTTAATGGATGTATATTGATGCAGTTTTACATTTGTATCTTGAAACTTAGAAAATAAAACAGTGCATTTGCAATAAAAAATTTCCATCACATTTATTAAATTCATGAAAATGTGTATAAAACTGGAACATAAGTGCCCTATAATAAAGGAGCTGGTTGGATCTCTTGGTGAGGTGGCTCGTTGCAGCCAGCCAAGTTTTAGAGCTATCTGCATTATTTTATTTACAATAAATACATCGATTATCCACGTTTACTAATCGATCTTGTAATCCTCTATGTACGAATGAAATGCATCTAAATAACTATTATTTCCCCCACCTCTATTAAGGAGAGTTTTGTAATGATCATTTCTGGTAAGTGTGCAATAACAACAGAAAGATTTGGGACAGTACTACACTGTCAATGTATGTCCACAGTGCACATCAAAGGAAGTGTGGAAGTGCCTTGCGAGTGTTGCGCAAGGCTACCTTGGCGGTTGCTCAGAGAATGAGCAAAACTTCTTTTTGTAGTGTGCGGGCAGCCAGCTGAATACTTGCACCATCAACTGTCACAACAGAACAACAACAATCAGTTGAGATTATAGGTAAATACATCAACGGTGAGTAGTGCGGTAAGATTACTTTGACATAGTGCTCTCTAGCATCCTCAAAGAGAGAAGCCTCCTTCTTGAGCCACGTCCTCATCACAAAGACAAAGTCTACGTGGAAAGCTTTCTGATAAGATGAAAAAGGGGTATTGGAAAATATATTATCTAGTTTTCATGCTCCTTGTTATTATACTCACAATGGACGAGTAGCCGCCTCCTTTTAACTTTGTGTGCATGGCTTGTAGGTCACAAACTGATGGTTGTTCACTGTTATACTCTGCCCTGTTTGTTTCTAGACACTGGGACACACAAAGTTTTAGCTATTAAAGTTATACAGATAAATACTTTTTGAGTACCAATTTGTGCATACCGATTTACAGAGCGTGAGGGGCTGGCTGACGTTAGAGGTGAGAAGGCCAGTAAGAACCTCCTCCAAGCTGACCAGCAGTCGGTCGTGCAACTGCTCCTTCAAGGTGCAGTTTTCTTTGCCATGCTGGCAGCAAGGAGAGCAGATGAACGCCCCGCTATCAGGTTGGCTCGACAGCAAGCTGTAAAGCTCCTCTGAATGACAAACCACACAAATCAGATGTGGAAGTACATCCCTTTAGGTCTTTTCCCAGTAAAACTACACACACTCACCGGAAAGCCCCTCACATGCATGGTGCACCCAGTGGCAACATTTGGAACATCGAATCATCTGCGCAGGCCGGCTGCAGTGATCGTAGCACTTGTTGCAGACTGGGCAGAAGTGACCTGCATACAATAAACAACACATATTAGTCAAACCATCATGGATGGAAGGCATGCTCAGAAGTCTAACCTTTGTCATGGAGAAGGGAACAAGCGGGGCAAAAGTTCTCTTCGTGGTTCCAAGAAACTTCCCATGACTTTCCAGGCGTAACGCCGCAGCTTTTACAACGAATGCACGTCATACAGACCTTTACAAAACACACAAAGGCCCAAAAAGAACAGGTCAACTTTGAGAGACAATTTGCTTGAGGAAATACCACTCATCGTCAAATTGGTGTACTCCCAATACGTCAGTCGTATCGTACAGGCCAATTTTGTACCTAAAGTGCGGCAAGTTTGGCTAATGTGGGTGCAATAATCCATGCTCAAGTTTGGTACATTCCCCCTCCTTTGGCATGATTGGAATAGTTGGGTCACTGCATAGGCATGATTGCATATACACACACAATGTAACCAAATACCTGAAGGACTTTATTACAATTGCGCCAACACATTTCACAATAGAAATAGATACAAAGACTCAAAATAATCCAAAACACAACACGCAAGGCAGGGCTCCTCGCCCGCAACTACATACTACTACTACTACTACTTTATTAACAGAAAGCAATACGTGCAGCTAGGCAAAAATATGTCTACAACGCTAAATATATCTTGCGGTGTACCCCAGAGGTTTACAGAGATCAAAATTCTTCAATCTCTAAATAAACAACATTTGTAAAGTTACAAATGACATAAATGTACCAGTAGAGTGGAAAAACAAGTTGCCTCTATATTGAAGCTACTATCATATACATCTGATTAGGGATGTCCGATAATGGCTTTTTGCCGATATCCCCCAACTCTTAATTACCGATACCGATATCAACCGATACCGATATATACAGTCGTGGAATTAAGACATTATTATGCCTAATTTGGACAACCAGGTATGGTGAAGATAAGGTCCTTTTTAAAAATAATAATAAAATAAAATACATTCAAAACATTATCTTGAATAAAAAAAGAAAGTAAAACAATGCAAAAACAGTTACATAGAAACTAGTAATTAATGAAAATTAGTAAAATTAACTGTTAAAGGTTAGTACTATTAGTGGACCAGCAGCACGCACAATCATGTGTGCTTACGGACTGTATTGATATATATTGATATATAATGTAGGAACCAGAATATTAATAACAGAAAGAAACAACCCTTTTGTGTGAATGAGTAAATGGGGGAGGGAGGTTTTTTGAGCTGGTGCACTAATTGTAAGTGTATCTTGTGTTTTTTATGTTGATTTAATAGAAATAAAAAAACCAAAAACGATACCGATAAAAAAAACAACTGATACCGATCATTTCCTATATTACATTTTAAAGCATTTATCGAACGATAATATCGGCAGGCCATGACGCATTTGCTACCGGGCCGCACAGAGACATTGAATAATTTATAACCGACCGCATTTTCTCCTACTTAACTTTCGCCAGTCCCACCAGACACACCAATAAGCTTGTTCATTGATGTATTATAAAATTCCTGATAGGAAGTCGCCATTTGCTATATTTGTTACATCTTTTTTACATGGGACAATGCATATCAATTTACGTATAATATGTAAAGATGCCAAATCGTGGGCAAAAGCTAGGTTTCATCTGCACTCTGCGGCAGGTTGATGACCTAAGATCAGGGCAGATCAGGAACAAAGTGACCTTAATAGTTAATCTGCATGGAGAAATGCTAAATTGTTGCATATAATAATTGTGCTGAAGGAAGAAAATACACATCTCCTATGGCCTTGGAAGTTAAAGTGATGGTATTATTGCACATAGTCCTATTACACAGTAGTTAGCAATAACAGATGTAGTTAAGCAAGGAAAATTGGACCAAAAAAATGCTAACTGTATCTACGTATGAAATATTGCACAAAAAATGTATACATAACTTTTAGAATGAAAATAGAAATCCACAAAAATCTATTGGAACGAATGGCAAGTATTTCTAGGTTTATTTTATATCCATGTTCTTGACCTTGAATGTGATGTATCACCTATAACTAGAGACGTCCGATAATATAATTTATCGGCCGATAATATCGTCAGGCCGATATTGTCGGCCGATAAATGCTTAAAATGTAATATCGGAAATTATCGGTATCGGTTTCAAAAAGTAAAACGCCGCTGTACGGAGCGGTACATATCCGGTAAACACGGACGTAAGGAGCAGTACAGAGCAGTTGCGTCTCCCAGTCAGCAGCCACTCCCCTCTCCCCTCTTTCACACACAACACAGGAGTTGACGACTGCAGCATGAGAGGTTTACTGGCGACGCTTGATGACCTCATCAAACCACCGCGAGCGGAGCATAACAACAACAAGAGTGTGTTGTTGCTGGTGCTGTAGCCGTGGCTAACAAGCGAGCTCGCTCGGTGACTGGCTAACGACACCATGTCTATGGTTTGGGATTATTTTAAAGTGTCTCTGACGGATAAAAAACTGGCAATTTGCAATGACTACGAAAAGTTGGTTATGCGAGGAGGAACCAAGACGTCTTCCTTTAATACGAGCAATTAGATCTCCCACCTCTTCAAGAATCATAAGGAGATACACGATGAATACAAGCGGAAGATGGATGTGAGCCCAGTTTATAATTCCCTGTTATACAGTATGCCAGGCAGTATTGCACTAAATGAGGACTATGTTATTGTTTACTTTATTACTCTAGTATACTCTGGACTGAAGCTGTGTGCCTTCATTGTTTTTGTAGCTGTTGTTTTGAGGCATGTTTTAAAAAATTATAAAATAATGCACTTTGTGAAAGTCAAAGTATAGTATTTCCCATAGTTGTAGTGGGTATCAGGATTATCTCAGGGAAAGCATGTCCCAAATTCCAAGTTGCTGATTTGAGGCATGTTAAAAAAAAAAATGTACTTTGTGACTTCAATAATAAATATGGCAGTGCCTTGTTGGCACTTTTTTCCATAACTTGGGTTGAAGTTGTTCTCTTATTTTGGAAAACTTTGTTACATTGTTAAATGCATCCAGCGGGGCATCACAACAAAATTAGGCATAATAATGTATTGATTCCACGAATGTATATATCGGTATCGGTTGATATCTGAATCGGTAATTAAGAGTTGGACAATATCGGCAAAAAAGCCATTATCGGACATCTCTCCCTATAACCCATCAAATCGTAAGGCCAAAAAAAAGCCTACTACTATCAAAAATGACTTAAAAACAAAAGTCTATGGAGAGCTTTTTTGCAAAGGGAAAAGGCCAGGGGCTCCAACTAATTGAACTTTTTGGTGAGTTTTTTCATGTATTAATTTTTCATGCACTTATTTGATATCTGCCACACGTGGAAGGCCAATCCTTGAAAATAATTTCTACATTAAACCGGTCCCTGGTGCAAAAAAGGTTGGGGACCCCTGTGTTAAGTACAAAGAAGAAGAATCTGGATAAACATTTTGAGACTTATTAACAGTGAGATAATGTTAGTCATCTCATTATTTGAATCACAACTTACTCACCCGTTTATTTACGTGAACTGTTGTATTTATTAGTCATTTATTTAAATTGTGTTACAAATTAAGAACAGGAATTGATCAAATGTATTAGTAATTTCTATGAATTAAAAACAGAGTAGGATTTGATAAGCTCTGCTTTTTCCTACTCCGTTTCCGACCTGTTGTAATTAGAAAATGGAAGTATGTGAAATATATGATGTATCATATGGTAACTGTATGCATGTCTAAAAAACCTTAAAACATTTGTTCTGCAATAAGGAATATACAAGATTGTTCCTCTCGTAATGACGGTTGCCATCTTGGAAAATATATAAACAGGGTCTCTGCAGGTTTTAACAAGTCAAATTTAAGATTTTTAGGACCATAATGAATACAATTTAAGACGCATTTCATAGAAAAAAAACCCAACAATAACAAAGACATGAAAAAATGGCAAGGCCCAGAATGACTTGAAGAATATATGAATTAACTCACTGCTCTTTCACATTTAGGCCAGTTAAAGCCAAATTAGCAAGTTTCAAAGATTTCTGGAGCCACAAATCAGGTATTTCACATAATCTCCGCTGCTAGCTAAGCACTACTGACGCATGCCACGGCATGCGCACAGCACAATAGCTGGTTGTACTCCACAAATTGTGAGCGGGCTGCACAGGTACATTAACTTCATTTATAATAGCATCCTCAAAAATCGAAACTTTTAAAAGGAAGTATGAAGTTAATGTTTTTGTTTAAAAAAAGGGCTAGCAAAGCTATGATTTTCCTTTTTTTTTTTTCCAAATAATTTTCTGACGCGTGATTAACGTGTGCGTCTGGTCTGACCCTCTGTCAATTCCATAGCGTAGGAAAGTGTAACTGCGTTCAGTTACTGTTGAGCCTAAATGGACATTACGGAAAGGCCAGGTCCAAATCATCCACTATCGCCGCTATCCCTGGAGCAAATGCCTGCTGTCGCACTTGCATACCGTATTTTTCGGACTATAAGTCGCAGTTTTTTTCATAGTTTGGGTGCGACTTATACTCAGGAGCTACTTATGTGTAAAATTATTAACACGTTATCGTAAAATATCAAATAATATTATTTAGCTCATTCACGTAAGAGACTAGACATATAAGATTTCATCAGATTTAGCGATTAGGAGTGACGGATTGTTTGGTAAACGTATAGCATGTTCTATATGTTATAGTTATTTGAATGACTCTTACCATAATATGTTACGTTAACATACCAGGCACGTTCTCAGTTGTTTATTTATGCGTCATAACGTACACTTGTTCACTATTCTTTATTTTAAATTGCCTTTCAAATGTCTATTCTTGGTGTTGGGTTTTATCAAATAAATTTCCCCAAAAAATGCGACTTATATGTTTTTTTCCTTCTTTATTGTGCATTTTCGGCAGGTGCGACTTATACTCCGGTGCGACTTATACTCCGAAAAATACGGTGCAAGCTCAGCAAAAATTTAAGAAAGTGGGCAGGAAGTTGAGAGGCACTTTTTTTTATCTGTCTGTCGTCAAAACACCGCTTCTCTAACCAATCAAACTCTTGTAGCTTCAAAATAAAAGCGTTCACATTCGGTCCAACGACACCAACCAAAATGAAAAATGGCCTACATTACGATCATGCTTTGTCAAATATGTTTTGTAATGTAATCTGTGATATTTCTAACTAAAAAAATAAAATATCAGTTGAGGAATATAAGGGTGACATTTTCTGGCAGGTTGAAATAAACCTTATGCTTTTTAAAAACAGCTCAACACAAAATGGACATAAGCACGCTTTTAATGACAATAAAAAAAATATCTGCAGTGCTTTTGCAGATAACATTCATAAGATGTTCTGGTTGATAGTCCTCAATTACAGGGTGTTTAACATGCTGACTATTACACTATCAATAAACAGACAGTTAAGACATTGTTATGCAACGATATGAATACCATTGACATTAGAAGTTTCTGACAATCAAACCATAATCGTAATAATTCACATTTTGTGTTATCAATGCGCCAAACTGGTATCTAAACACAGAAGTGTAACTAGCTCATCTTCTCTGAATGCAAGTGCTCCCTACAGCAGGAAATGAAATTCTGTCAAAGATACAACGCACTGCAGATATTTTTTTTATCGTCATTAAAAGCGTGTTTGTCCATTTTGTGTTGAGCTGTTTTTAAAACCCATAAGGTTTAATACATGTCATTAAAGCAAACAAATTATCGAGTCACAATTTTAGAAACTTTAAAATGATCTATCTGTGATTAAGTGTGCTGAATTATGTTGAGTAATCTATGATTAAAATGCGATTAATCGCAATAAATATTTTAATTGTCTAACAGCCATAGTTTAAAAAAAGTAAAATGAATACTAGGGGTGTAAAAATTGTGCGGAATCCTTACAATTTGGTATGCATCTCCGTATTAAGGTCACAGTGTGGTTCATTTTCGGTGTAGTAAGGAAACAAAATGCGAAACATAACGTGGGGGCCACTTTGATATATTTTTGTGTATACAAGATGTTAAAACCAATCCTTTTAAGTCAATATACTGTATTATAAGCTACTGGTACGACAGTTTTGTATTATAGAAGAGAAAGCAAATTACTGTAATATGCCCGTGCCGCATTTTTAAGACCTTCCCAAATTATATGTGAGACAGTTTGTGAACTATTAGGATGATTTTTTTTACATTTTAAGACCTTAAATTAGGTCTTAAAGATGTAAAACCAATCCAATAGGTCAATATACTGTATTATAAGCTACATCAGCTTTGTATTACAGGCGACAAAGCAAATTACCGCAATATGCCTAGACAGCAGTTTTAAGACCTTCACAAATTAATACACAAGACATTTTGCGACATTTTAAGATAATTTTTGGCATTTTAAGGCCTTAAAATGACTTGACTCGATTCTAGACTTTCCAAGACACCATGAAAATATGAAAAACTCTTAAAAAAATACCTGGAAATAATCCACAAAGTCTGGAAAGTAGTACAGCATAGTACAAATTGCCTTTTGTGAGTTCCCCATAATCTACTATATTTAAAAATAATACAGTTAGTGATTCTTTAAGGTCGCTTAAGAGTTAAAGTAGTGTACCAATATTGAAATAATTACCCAGGGCAGCTTGCAGTTTACGGGCTTTGGGTATGTTGGTCCCAGGCAAGAAGCATGGTAGGATGTTTGACATTTTCTGCATTGCAGCACAGGCTAAAAAAAAAAAAAAAATTGTAATGAATGTAGTACAGGACAAATAGGACAACGCTAGGCTAGCTTTTACACCTTTGAATTTTTGCTTCTACGCCCACACACGTGGCAGAATGTGCAGCGCCTGCAGCACCAGTTCTCCTTGTTCTCCTCCAGAGGGCGCTCGTCAGCCGTGAGGCAGAAATTGTGGAAGGGCTCGCAGCATATCTGGCAGTAAATCATCTAGAGAGGGTAGTGGAGCAGCGGTTGGGTTATAGAAGAACATAACAGACATGTTCTGAAAATAACTTATCTTACATCATGTCGACCTTTGCTGGCACAGAGCAGACAGACGGGTTGAGGTGTGGTCGGGACAGATGAGAGGATGCTAAGCCCGCCCATCAACCACACATTCTGCACAGCACAGTCCTCCTGAGGGGCACAAAGCATACAGGTCCGTGAAGTCAACTTGACATGGAAATATAAAAGAAGTCTGAAGCTTGACCGCCTACCTTAAAATCTACTCGGATCTTGCTCTGGTCTTGGACCATGCCCTTCTGGGGGAATCCGTTAGTGAAACCCAATGGGGCGTTCACTGACACGTACTCCGAAGCATTCTGGGAATGAAGGAGACAATGTGCGTCAGTTCCTGCAGGCCTTTGCAGCAACGTCTCTTTTGCAGAAGTGTCCTTCTCTTTGGGTTCATCCTCCCGCTTTGTTTGTGTCCCATCCTGTGACTCTTCAAGCTGATGGCATTTTTGCGTCATTCCGTCCACAATTTGCCCTTTGTTGGTTTGGGCAATCTTGGTTAAAACATCAATGGGTGGCAGTTGTGACAGCGTGCACCCTTGAAACCACAAAGTGGCCATCACCTCTGTTAAAGCAGAGCGTGACGCCAATTTCGGGGATGGTAGAGATGATGGTGACGTGCTTTTTTGCAAGGCAGCGTGCACCATAGACTGAGGCAAGCGGCACAGTCGCAACACAGGACTGTGTCGTGGGGCTTGCATTTGGAAATGAAGTGAAGAAGGCTGTGTTTCAGGCGCAGACGCCTGCAGAGGAAGGTCTACTGGAAGTTGGGATGATGGCAGCATGGAGGTCGTTACAGCATGCAATTCATGTGGAACATTAGTCTGTGTTACAGGCTGGGAGTATGTAAGGTATGGATCCAGACACTGGGGCGACTGCAGGTAAGAATCAGGTAGGCGGTATAAGTGTATTCGGAGCTGCTGCTGCAGCTTGGGCAGGGGGGTTCCAAATGGGCCGGGATGAGGGTAAAAATCGCTGAGCTCCATCTCTTCCGGGTTCTGCTGTCCCTGTGGAGGAGGGGACTGCCTAAGCCAACCAGCAAGACAGGTTCCAAAAGCTACACTTGAATGAGACGCATGCAGCGGAGGCGAGCGGCAGCAGAGAGGTGGTAAGAAGCCAGGTTTCAGGAATGTGGTGTTAGCCAGGGGAAAGTGAGGCAGGTGAAAAGGAAAAACACTGTCGAAGCAATTAACAGCAGGAGCTAACAGATGCATGCTTGAATTCCCATCCAAATATTATGACAGGACAACTTTTGCTTGTTATTTTCAGACCAAATTTTGATTTGTTAAACCGATTGCACATAATAATTTACATTTACACAAGGGAAGAAATTCCCTAAATAGGTGTAAATTGTTTACTTATGCAAGTGTAAAAAAGTAAAATATGACAGCAAACTTGGTTGCAAAATAAAAATAAAAACTAATGCCCACAAAAAAGGTTTTCAACTACATTTTAAACATCGGCTATATGTTATTTTATTTTTTTTTAAATACTAACATGCATTACCAGGAAATAAATATTAGATATTTTATATTAAAAATACTAGTTTAGAGCATGATGAATTTACAAAGACAAAAGCAGAGGGTTCACTACAAAGACAAAACGGAAACAAAAGAGTAAAGCAAGGTGATAGGCCTACTATATGTGAGATATTGTGTGAAGAATTCCGAGAATATCTAAATCTGGTACATTAGATTAGTTTGAAATTGGGGAAAAAAACTGAACTGGAAAAGCCTTGGTGAAAAATTACTTGGAAATAATTTTTTTTGGTAGCAATTAGTCAGAAAAAATGTTATGCAAAAAGATAGTTATTTGGAGCAAAAAGTGTTTCCAAATAATTATTCCCAGGCATTTAATGATGTTACTATAAAAGAAAGGGGCTTATTAATGTATGCAAAATTACCTTATTAGTTCGAGGTCTGCCTGGAACTCCTTTAGAGAATGGCCGACGTTGCTTCACAGCCTCTTGGGGACGGCCATCACATAATAGTCCAGTTTGATAGAGGGCATCTCAAAAAGAACACAAACTGAACTAAGACGGTGTTGTGTTTGAGAGGAAACAAAAATAAAATAAAATAGAGAGGCAAAGTTTACCTTGTTTATCATCCAGCTTGTCAGCCTTGGATTTCTTTACTTCTTCCTGCTCCTCGTCGGATTCAGACTTGAGCAGGTTCCAATAAGAGCGTGGCGTGACGTTGCGCAGGGACTGTTTCCGGACTTCATTCGGCGTGTCAGACATCTTTGATTGTCTATTCCCCCAGTTGCTGTCCTTGCTGCTCGACACAGGTGCACAAAAATTCCTGGCCCGGCCTGAGAGAATGCAAGATTAGTGGTGTATATTTATTACATTTGGATGCCACACCAACTGCATTACTTATTTTCGAAAACATACCTGTGAATTGTTTGACAATGCGCTCTGTCTTTGCTTGCTCAATCCGTTCACACCTCCTGTATCTAATAAAAAAAAGGCAATTATTTAAAATAAGCAGCAAGATTCAACTAAAACATCTGCATTGAGGTACACAGAGAGCAGATGAACATGGGTGTGTGCTACAGTACCTCATAAAAGTAAACAACTCACAATTTACCAAGCATTTTTATTGCACTGTTATGGAGGTTGTTTTTTGTCTTTATTACAAAACCTTGTTTTTTACACTGCATTTTTTGCATTTGAATTTTGTGAACTAATTTGTTTATTTTTTACATTAAATATGCTGACAATTTCAGTTATTGGACTGACTTTTTTAACATTTTGTCTTTTCTTTGTTGGCTAGAAGACTCATTGTGCAAAACTGGAAGGCTGCAGCGCCTCCCTGCCACACCCGCTATATTAGATATTCTCTATTTCCTTAAATTGGAGAAAATTAGGCTGACATTGAACGGTTGTTCTGTGATGGCTCAGAAAGTATGGGGTGGTTTCCTAAATATTGTAAAAGAGACGGATATCAAATTTAACGCCAATTGAAATAGGCTGACATTGAACGGTTGTTCTGTGATGGTCCGCTAGGTTAGAGATATTCTCTATTTCCTTAAATTGGAGAAAATTAGGCTGACATTGAACGGTTGTTCTGAGATGGTTTAGGAAATATGGGGTGGTTTCAATGTTCCCTCTAATTTTTCATGTGTGTGAGCAATGCAAAAACTGAGCATTCAGTGGAGCCCATGTGAGCAACATCAGACGTGCACACTGTGGCTACACTAGCAGCACACCTGTCCCAAACCTGACTAAATAACAAGTTCAATCTCCATCCATCCATCCATTTTCTACCGCTTGTCCCTTTCGGGGTTGCTAGAGCCTCTCTCAGCTGCATTCGGGCGGAAGGCGGGGTACACCCTGGACAAGTCCTCACCTCACCGCAGGGCCAACACAGATAGACAGACAACATTCTCTTATTATTATAATCAAATGACATCAGTCATTTCCATGAGGTTATTTTCTAATATAAGTGTTTAGGCCCACTTACAATGACAATAACAAAAAATATTGTTTTTCATGAACTGTGTATTTGTATTGTTTGTCTGGGTGGAGGTCCTGCTTTGGAAATAGTTTGTACCCCTTTCAGACATTGCATTTAGTTCCCATTAAAACATTCATATGTTGCACAATGAGATGTAAGCAGGGGATCATGTGTACATTCCTGCAACTTCCTGTTTGTAAAAAATATATTTTTATTAGTATTTATTTAATGTACGAACAGCATTTCATGATTAATATTGATAAATTAAGATTCCTAATAAATGACACTAGAATAAGCACACATTTGATTGGTAAATCATAGTGTAACGACCTGGAATTACACTTTATGTGTGGTGTTGGAGTTGTCCGACTTTTTGTGTGGCTGTAAACGCATCAATGGCTAAGTGCCATATGTGCATGTGTTGGCACAAGTAAGAAAGAGCGAGCGAACGCAAGTAAGAAAGAGCGAGCGAGCGAGCGATATAACAAAGTGGCTTTTGGTCTGGTTTGTACTGCAGAAAATGACCACTTTTGCTAGATATACATTTTTTTACTAATGTTTTGGTGATGTGTTTATGGCCGACAATAAAGAGTTTTGCTCAGTAAAGTGATCAATGGAATTCATGTCCTCAAAGCGTCTCGAAAGACGTTACAATATTTGAACAATGATGACGAAAACGGTTTGTCGTGTCCGTGTGTCGAAAATTGTTATGCGCTTATTTTTTCATTTGATTTTGTGCGCAGCATAGATTTGCCGTGCGCAGAGGATGCTTGAGCAGTGCGCAGTTGCACAGGCGCGCACCTTAGAGGGAACGTTGGGTGGTTTCCTAAAATATGTAAAAGAGACTGATCTGAAATTTAATTTTTGAAATGTAATTGAAAGGTACCGTAGATAAATAATGAACGTTTTGTCTGATTTTGTGTTCCGTATTGCTGCACCATGTTGGGGAGACTCGGAGGGCAGTTGTCTGTGGCTTCATGTCAATATTTGCCTCCTCATGCATGTTTTTTTTTTTATATATATTTTGTTTTATATATAATTTTTGTGGGTTACTTGTTTTTTTTTGGGGTGGGATAACATTTGACGTGTTTAATTGTATTTCTAGACTGTATATGTGAAAAATTCTATACAAAAAGTTTTAAAAATATATACATGCTGACAATTTCATTGAAGAAAAATGTATGTTTAAAAAAAGTCTGTAAAAGTAGTGTTTTAAAATTCAGTTCATAAAAATTCAGACTCAAGACTCACTTCCGTTAAATTAAGATCGAAGCAGATTGGGTATTAAAACCAGCCAATGAGATGTCAGGTTTGCAAACACCTCACCGGAAGTGGGTCATGAGTTTTGAAGCAATAATTTTTTCTGCACTGAATTTTCATACACTGTTTTTAAAACACTGTGTTTCACATATTCAACACACATTTTGCGCACAAATTTTTCTTCGATTAAGTTGTCAGCATAATTTCATGTAAAACAAAAAAACTGTTCATAAAATTTAAACAAAAAATATCTGTCAAAAAAAGCTTTGGTAATAAAGACCACAATTAACCTCCATACTAGGGATGTCCCGATCCGATATTTGGATCGGATCGGCCGCCGATATTTGCCAAAAAATGCGTATCGGCAAGGGGTGGGAAAATGCCGATACAGATCCAGTTTAAAAAAAAGAACTCCGGTCCGTGTTTTCCAACGCACCGATTTAAATAATACATTCCACTTTTCTGCTGCTCCCTAATTTCCGTTCCGCATTTTCCAGCACACCTTCAACACATCCACAGGTCTGTGGATTCTCACGCAGTTGCTTTTCGCTGCTGGCATTACACGACAGGCTTTTCTCACTCTTTTCTGTGTCTCCCTCTCACAGACAGCAAGCGCACCTTCTTACACACGTCACATACTGTCACGTCATACGTCACATACGTACGTATACGCCCTCCCCGAGCAGAGAGGTAGCAGCATGGCTAACGTTAGCTGTGATGCTAGCGCAGCCGTGCGAGCAACGTTCCCTCTAAGGTGCGCGCCTGTGCAATTGCGCACTGCTCAAGCGTCCTCTGCGCATAGCAATTATATACCACGCATAAAATCAAATAAAAAAATAAGCGCATAACAATTTTCGACACACGGACACGACAGAGAAAACACTTTTCGTCATCATTGTTCAAATATTGTAACGTCTGTCGAGACGCTTATCTCCATTCGGTGCCACACGCCCACACCATCAAAATGCAGAGGCAAAAATTTCCATATCAACACCGTATGAAAAAATGTGTGATTTTTTTTAGTTGTGATTTCCTTCCCTGCATGAAAGTTTAAAAGTAGCATATTAATGCAGTATGAAGAAGAATGTTTTAATGTAGACATGCAAGCCTTGAAAGAAAATTTTGAAAATCAAGACTACATTTTCTGCAAATGGGTGCATTTCTACCCTATATTTTAACTTTAGATTTATTCTCATATCAAACTCTTTTGGCTGTCATTTTGACACTTACATCCGGCGCCCCCCTCCACACCCCGGATTATAAATAATGTAAATAATTCAATGTGATTATCTTGTGTGATGACTGTATTATGATGATAGTATATATCTGTATCATGAATCAATGTGGACCCCGACTTAAACAAGTTGAAAAACGTATTCAGGTGTTACCATTTAGTGGTCAATTGTACGGAATATGTACTTCACTGTGCAACCTACTAATAAAAGAATCAATCAATCAAAACACATAGAATCATCAAACTGCTGTGATTATATGCATCAAGTGTTCATTCAAGGCTAAGGCAAAATATCGAGATATATATCGTGTATCGCAATATGGCCTTAAAATATCGCAGTATTAAAAAAAGGCCATATCGCCCAGCCCTAGTTCAATGATGCCATTTCTGTTTGTCATGTATAATTTTGTCTATTTTGTGTTTATCCTTGAATAAACAGGTCAGTTTCTTGTTACCAACCATTGTGTATTATTCAAACTCCCCTAATTCAGCTGGCTAGTTGTTATCAAGAGTACTAAAACCCTTTTCAACATGATTCTGACAACTAAGTAGGCTAAATAACTTTAAACTTTAATACATGCTTGGATAGGCCAGTATCGGTATCGGATCGGAAGTGCAAAAACAATATCGGTATCGGATCGGAAGTGCAAAAACCTGGATCGGGACATCCCTACTCCATACACCATATTGTCCCTGTGTAATGTCTCTGCGTACTGCTATACGAGCTGTACATAGTAAACTTCGAGATACCGAGAATAATCTATCTATATAGTCTGGTGGCTTAGTGACATTACCGTTACGGAGCGGATAAAAGCGCCAAATTTTTTATGGGCCTTCTTTATGACCTACTGAAGGATTTTAGAAGGGTACTCAAACTTAAATATTGAAAATACCTTTATAGTGCACATAAGTTATTTTGATCAATAACTGCAAAAAACGCCTATACTAAAAAAGGACTAATTCTTGTCATGTGTCCTCCTGCTGCTAGTTTTTACATCATACTTGCACAGGGTGTCTACAGGTAGTGTCTTCACATCCCAGAACAGCCAGAATGCCAATATTTGATTCCATTATGAACCATTTGGCTTTCAAATAAGGCCTCATTATGGACGGAAATAGCAAAAAGTATCATTTTCAGATGATGATTCAAGACCCAGCACATGAAGTATTATCCATAAAACCTTTAATGCAATTATAATGTTAGAACTCTGATTGAGGCCAAAAATAAATTAAAGGGGCAAGTCAGCTGGTGCACATGATCAGCATGGGGGCTGAGGACCAATGGCCTGGATGACTCTTCTTACTACACTATGAAGTAATCTGCACGTGAAACAGGCAAGAAAACAATTGTTGTCACAATTTAAACAAATTGACATGCATCATAATGTGGAAACTTGGTGTATTGGTGTGCATAACTGTACCTGGTGTCTATTTGCAGCAGTTGCATTTGCAAAGTGGAGAACAGTCAATATTAGCATTGCTGCATTTACAGCTGGAACAGTCACCTTTACATGAGCATTTTATCAGCTCTCTGCAGGCAATGGAGACCTCGGGAATGGTTATCCAAACTGGAACCCATGACCCTGTTTCGTCCTTGGTCCATCCAAAGTCCTTTGGAGAAGGAATCACTTGCTGTGTGTCTGTGCTGGTTGCCCAGATTCCTGCCTGAAACACAGCCCGTTTTACATGCTGGAGTAGGGCATCCTGCGTGGGAGGTAATCTCTCCATCGGCCGACTGTCTTGACAGAAGAGTTCCTTCCTTGTTTGACTGATGGAGTTCAAAGGACTGGATCTGTTGTACAGGATCACAGTCAGCCTCTCAAGTGTCTGGAAATGCTCAGAGTCAACTTTTAGTTCCTGGAATGGATGCTTTGCCAGATACATAAATGTTTCTGTAGCAGCATCATAGGCTTGCCAGGCCCTCCAAGCTGACTTCTTGCCTTTTCCGTTAAATGCAGATGTTGTGTCACAACCTGAATATGCGTGGAACATAAGCAGACCTTGTGATTTGGGTTCCCCCAGGCTTTTGCAGATGTGGTTTATGTGGTAATATCTGAACCTTTTTCCCATGCCAAAAGCCACCCAGATGTCAGTCAATGGTTGAAGCACCACCAAATCATAAAATAAACCAGCAAGGATCACGATGACATCAGTGTCCACAGTTCGCACAAGAACTGTCTTTGCTCCCTCCTTCAATGCGCATTGTAGATGGACCACTATCCTTGTGTCTGCCTCCTCATGGTTGCAACAGTCCATCATGCTAGTGGAACCAAAAGCTTGTCCTGACACCGCTTGCCCCGATGTGACATACACAGCTTTGGTTGGTGGCCAGCTGAACTCTTGGATCTTGGATGTCAAGAAATCAAACAACTCCTTCTTGTTGATTGGGTCGCGAAGAAAGTCCATCCAGTTGCCTGGCAACTTTGTCGGGCCTGACACTTTCCTGCGAACACCACGTCCTCTTTTTTCTCGGGTGGACTCCTTCAAGCTGTCAGGGATGTACGTGTCCCATACAACATCCAATCGTTTTGCATCCTGCAGCTGCTTCTGCAGGTAGGGGATGAAAACCTCATTTGCATAAGCATCAAACGTGCTCACTCTAATAGTGGGCAGGCAGTGGACAATTACTGCCCCATCTAGGACTTTGAAGTCATAGGTTGAGGGTGGCTCTTATTGTGCTGGCTGCTCAAGACATTGTAGCAGGTCTGATTTGGTGCCTGTCAGATGAAGTTTTCCAAAGTCTGAGAGAGATGGAGGGAAGGACTGCACCTCATGTGTAAAGAATTCATCCAAATTACTCTCACGGCTCTGCATAGCTACATATAGCTGGCCAAAGAGTGCCACGTTGTTCTGAAGCACTTTAATCTTTTTCCCATCTTTAGACATTGTCTTGCGTCTAGGTTGCCTGAAGACTGCCAAGGAATTCCTTTTAATCGGATCATGGATAGATTGTGTGCGTTCATCAAGCACCTTCTTGACAAACTCCTGATATTGTCTCTTCCCTGTGTCCTCCAGGATGAGCATGGTATTTGCGACTAATTTATCTGCGCAGTTGCGACTATCAAGAGTCACAAGTTCCTCGAAGACATCCAGGAAAGGGTTTCCCATACGCCTTATGGTATCTGACAGACTGTTGACCTGTCTCTGGAATGTCTTCTGTGTGCCAAGACCCTGCTCATGGTGCTGGAAGCTCTCTTTGTCATCTTGGAGATATTCCTCTTCAAATTCCTTTATCAATCTTGCCATTTCTGGGCCTGTGAGCATCCATCTTCTGAAGGCAGTTGGATTTTCTGTGAGGCCAACCGCACCACCTGAACCTTTCACATTCTTGTTCTCTTGTTCATGAGCTTGGTCCAGTGGGATTGCAGAAAACCTGTTAGATGTCTTTGAAAGAACCCAGTGAGAATTCTTCTCAAACTCGTCCTTGATAGAGTCGGGCAAAGACTTCATGTCCCTGATATGGACAGGCAACCATCTTGAATAGTTCACATGGTCCAAGGCAAAGAATAGAGGGGCCAGTTCTTCAAGCACTTCTACATACAGTAGGAAATTCTGCTCTCTGTGTGCCCTTATGAAGATGAGAATGAGGGTTTCATATCTCATGATCAGATCCCAGAACATGAACGTCGGACTCTTCTTCAGCATGTTGTTTCTCCAAGCCATGAAGGACTCTTCATCTTTGGGGCCTGCACTAACCCTGAAAGCCTCCTGTTGTAGATTGTGCAGTGTCAAGACAGTGACCTGGTGTGCATGCCTGGTTCGTGTTAGGTGTGCTGCTTTCAGAAACGACTCAGCCATGCCACTTGATGCCACTTCTGCTTCAATCAGTGCTGTCGTCCAACCAGAGCCCTCTAGGAGATCGCCAAGTGTATTCCAGAGAGCCATCTCTGTGTGTAATCCTCCCAGCATAACTACATGAACTCTTTCACCATGGGTGTTCGGCCATTTCCATTGTACAAGCTTAGCCAGAGCAAACAGAGGCTGATCAAATGCAGTGACAGGGATCTGTCCTGGATTGAGAAATTGAACAGCCTGTCTCTGAACATCCATGCCATGCTTAATCATGGCTGCTGTGGCAGATTTCTCATAGAACAGAGGAAGGAGTGCACATCTTGCTGGGGGGTCTTCCACTGAAGGTTGATTGGAAGCATGATAGGCAGCCCATGCAATTGCATCTTCAGAAGTCAATTCTTGCCTAGCTAATCTTTTTAACTTTCCTTATGCTTTGTTAAGCAACATACAGCTCATTCTCAAAGCATTATTATTGTTATATTTACCTGATGAACACCTGCTTGATTGCAGCTCTGTGTGATGCTGAACTGCACAGTGATCATGTGATCATGTGATCAGGCTGGAACTTATTGTGATCATGCAGGCTAGTTTATATATCGCCATCTGGTGTTGTGAATGTATATTGAAACAGTAGTTGCGATTATGAACAACTTCATGATTAATTCTAATTACAAAATGAATAGAGAATGTCTTTACCCACACTACATGCAGAACATGACATTTTTTCAGCTTTTTTCTTAATTCCGCCTATACTGTACAGGACTTTATGGAGGATGTACCTGTACCAGGTGCCTTGGTAATGCATTTTAGACATCATTTTGAATGTTTATCCATCACTGGACCCAATTAAAAGCAAATTTACCTTCCTAAGTGGAAAAAAACAACAATTTATCAGCAATATACCTTTTATGACTCCGGAATAACATTTTTTAAACAATTTTGTGCACTATATGGGTATTTTCAATATTTAAGTTTGAGTACCCTTCTAAAATCCTTCAGTAGGTCATAAAGAAGGCCTGTAAAAAAATTGGCGCTTTTATCCGCTCCGTAACGGTACGCCTAAAAATGTGCGCTAACCCACCGCACTAATAGTATTGTACCTTGACAAGATTATGGCCTTGTTCACACTGCAAGTATACTCCGATTTTTTTGTCCACATGCGACCTGTATTAGATTGTTTTCATGTCCGTGCTGTGAACAGTACAATTCTGATTTTGTCATATCTGACCCAGTAGGTGGAAATAAATCGGCTATATACTGTATGTGATGCGACCTCAATGTGAATGCTCCCGCTGTTAACGTGTGTTGTTCTCCAATGAACACTTTACGACAGTTCTATGTTTCCCTTTACGGCTATTCATGCTGGAGGCGGGGCAGCAGGGGCGGCTGGGATATGGACTTCATGGAGGGAACTATGTTGACATGTCGGCTGCCTCAGTGTCTGGAATAAAACTCAATATACTTAATATACGTTGTGTCTACTAAGTCTATATCAACATTGGTAGCAGAGGATGGTTTGAAGATGGCTGCGAACTACAGAGTACCGCCGAAGTTTGACGAAACCAGGCCGTATGAATGTTGGAAAAATGAAGTTAACATATGGGCACGAGTTACCGAACTCGACAAGAAGAAGCAGGCGCTTGCTGTGGCTTTGGGTCTGGAAGGACGAGCCAAGGATATCGCTATGGAGATACCAGCAGACGACTTGGACAAAGACACTGGTATGGCGACATTACTAGCAAAACTGGACGGTGTGTTTCAGCAAGAAGAAAAGGACCGCGCGTACGAAGCGTATTCCCAGTTTGATCGTTTAATGAAAGACAGTTCCGTTTCAATGGCAGACTACATAATTGACTTTGAGCAGCGATACAATCGAATTAAAAAGTACGACATGGCGCTTCCAGATGCTGTGTTAGCCTTCAAGTTGTTGGACACGGCCTGCCTCGATGAGAAAAACAGACAACTTGCACTAACGGCGTGCCCCGACCTAAAGTTTGCGTCCATGAAGTCGGCACTCAAGCGGATTTTTGGAGCGAAAACGGCGCCAGGTTTGTCGCACGGGATTCAACTAAACCAAGATGCAGCTTTCTTCACTGAACAACGACAACGACAAGGACAGGGAAGACGGAACACGTTTCAACAGAAGAGTGAAAGGACACCGTTGCCGGGCACCAACCCATTGGATAAGTTCGGTAAGCGTTCAAGATGTGCCGTTTGTCAAAGCACATTTCATTGGGCCAAGGACTGTCCTTACAAGAAGAACGAACAAGTAAGACTAACAGAAGACGAAAATGTAGAAGAAGTTAACATAACGTTGTTGACAAATGACCCTATGTCTGACGCTGAGATTTTCATAACTGAATCCCTGGGATCAGCCATCATAGACACGGCATGCACTCGTACAGTATGTGGGGAGAAATGGCTTGACAGTTATGTTAGTTGTCTCAGTCAAGAGCAGACAGACAAAATGATGAGGACAGAAAACACCAGTTCAAGACCATTTCGTTTTGGAGATGGCAACTTAGTATATTCCACCAGAAAAGTGAAACTACCTGCCAAAATAGGACAAACAAAATGTCACATTGAGACAGAAGTGGTCAACGCTGACATTCCACTGCTGCTGAGTAAGTCCTCACTGAAGAAGGCAGGAACTGTTTTAGATATGGAGAATGACAGAGCAGTGATGTTTAAACAGCAGATTCCTCTTGAGTTCACCAGCTCAGGACACTACTGTGTGGACATAAGAGACAAAAACAGCACAACACAGCAAATGAAAGATGACGTGATACTTGCAGCGACAGCTGAAGATGAAGTCCTGACAGTGACAGAAAACATGTCTTCAGCCGAAAAGCGCAAAATCCTTCTCAAGCTACACAAACAGTTTGGCCACGCATCTGCAGACAGGCTGCAGAGGCTAATTCAAAGCTCGGGTAATAAAGACAAGGACTGCCTCACTATTTTGCAACAAATAGTGCATGATTGTGACATATGTCAGAGATACAGCAAAGCGAAGCCGAGGCCAGCTGTTGGTCTGCCTCTAGCTACAGAATATAATGAGACGGTGGCGGTGGACCTGCATGAGTTGGAGCCAGGAGTGTGGTATCTACATGTGATCGACCAATTCACCCGGTTCAGTGCAGGAAGCATTGTGAAGACAAAGAAGGCCTCTGAAATGGTCAACGCCCTCATCCACACATGGATAAGTGTTCACGGCCCTCCTCTTATTTTGTACAGCGACAACGGTGGAGAGTTCAATAATGAAGAGTTTCGTGACATGGCCGAAAACTTCAACATCGAGACGAGGACAACAGCAGGATACAGTCCCTGGAGCAACGGGCTGTTGGAGAGACACAATCAGACTCTCACCGACATCCTACTGAAGGTGAGACGGGAAAATGGATGTGACTGGCACACTGCCCTAGACTGGGCTCTTATGGCTAAGAACTGTATGCACAGTGTTCATGGTTATAGCCCACATCAACTGGTATTTGGTCAAAACCCTAACCTTCCCTCTGTATTAATTGATAAACTACCTGCACTCGAAGGCACTACTGTTAGTGCAAGGGTAGGACAACACATATCAGCGTTGCATGCTTCTAGGAAGGCTTTCACTGAAGCTGAATGTTCAGAGAGAATAAGGAGAGCGTTACGTAAGCAGCTCAGATCCACAGATGAAAAATATGAGACAGGAGACAAGGTCTATTACAAACGAGCTGACAGTACAGAGTGGAAGGGACCAGGGATAGTTATTGGTCAGGATGGGGCTGTTGTATTTGTAAGACATGGTGGTATCCTTGTTAGAGTACATCACTTGAGGCTTAATAAGTTACACACAACTGCTCAAAGTGAGGTTCTCGATGACACAAACAGTGAGATAATTGTACAGAATCAAGCAGCAGACAGTGAAAACACAGATGTAGTGAACAGAGCCACAGGTGGCTCATTCAGTACACAAAACACAGATGCTGATAACGAACAGGAAAGTGACAGAGAGTCCAATGCAGGAGAGGGAGCTCATTCGTTAGTGACTCATAATGATGTAATTCAAACTCAAATGGAGCACAATGTCTATAATGATAACCCTGTTATTCCTGTGTCCAGTGTCAAGGTAAAAGCGGGACATACTGTAACCTTTATGAAAAGTGATGAAAGTGTTCTATGTAAAGCAAAAGTCCTAGGTAGAGCAGGCAAAGCCACAAGAGGGTATAAAAATTGGTATAACCTGCAATTTATTGAAAATGATGGGAGTCATGGTCAAAAAGAAGCTGTTGATCTGTCACGTGTGAATAGTCTCAGCATTGAGTCCGATTCAGAAGTCATGGATGCTGATGTACTTATAACAAAAGACATATCATTTGATGAAGCTAAACAAATAGAGATTGAAAACTGGAACAATAATAATGTTTTTGAAGAAGTTGAAGATACAGGCCAAAGATGTGTTTCCACCCGTTGGGTCTGTAGTCTAAAAGAAACTGAGAACGGTATTGTGCCTAAAGCTAGACTTGTAGCCAGGGGTTTTGAAGAGTTCAATATCCAACAGGTGCAAAAAGATTCACCAACCTGTGCTTCTGAATCCCTGAGGTTATTGCTAGCAGTGATTAGCCAAAATCAGTGGAAGGTCCATTCTATGGACATTAAATCTGCCTTTTTGCAAGGCATGGAGTTATCAAGGGACATTCATGTTCACCCCCCCCCCAGAAGCAAACAGTAAAGGGGTGCTATGGAAACTTAAGAAATGTGTATATGGTCTTGCTGATGCATCACTTTATTGGTATAATAGAGTGAAAGAAATAATGCTGAGCACAAGTGGTAAAGTGTCACAAGTGGATCCTGCAGTCTTTTATTGGTTGGATGAACAATGCAAAGTTAAAGGGGTACTTGCATGTCATGTGGATGATTTTCTCTGGGCAGGTTCACAAAACTTTGTAACTGATGTGATTCCTCGACTGAAGTGTGCGTTCCGTGTGGGACGTGAGGAACATGATAATTTCTGCTATGTAGGAATGGACATTGCCACTGTAAATGGTGTAATTGAGATGAATCAGCAGGGCTATATTGACAACATGCAACCCATAAACATGCAGCCAGCACGTGCTATACAGAGAGATTCAGCTCTTAGTGAAACGGAAAGAGAGCAGCTGAGATCAAAAATAGGACAAATTCTTTGGGTTGCAAAACAAACTAGACCTGATGTTATGTTTGACGCTTGTATTTTGGCATCTATTCTGAAAAATGCTACTGTGCAGTCCATTCATGATGCAAATAAGGTGATTCGTAAACTTAAAGCAGGAAAGGTTACTCTGAAATTTCAACATTTGGGTAATAATGATGCTTTGAACTTGACTGTCTTCAGTGATGCCTCGCTGGGAAACTTGCCTGATGGAGGTACTCAAGGAGGGACATTGATCACTCTCATGGGGGAAAACGGGAAGTTTTCTCCTCTCTGTTGGCAATCTAAGAGGATCAGGCGTGTGGTGCGGAGCACCCTTGCGGGAGAGACACTCGCTATGTCGGATGGAATAGACAATGCTATTTTCCTTTCTACTCTTTTTTCGGAGCTCACTACTGGGACCACCAAATTAAATGCTCCCACGTTGGTCTGTGTGACTGACAATCACTCTCTTTATGATGCCCTTAAAGGCCTACTGAAAGCCACTACTACCGACCACGCAGTCTGATAGTTTATATATCAATGATGAAATCTTAACATTATAACACATGCCAATACGGCCGGGTTAATTTATAAAGTGACATTTTAAATTTGCCGCTAAACTTCCGGTTCGAAACGCCTCTGAGGATGACGTATGCGCGTGACGTAGCCCGGCGAACACGGGTATGCCTTCCACATTGAAGCCGATACGAAAAAGCTCTGTTTTCATTTCATAATTCCACAGTATTCTGGACATCTGTGTTCGTGAATCTGTTTCAATCATGTTCATTGCATTATGGAGAAGGAAGCCAAGCAAGCAAAGAAGAAAGTTGTCGGTGCGAAATGGACGTATTTTTCGAACGTAGTCAGCCACAACAGTACACAGCCGGCGCTTCTTTGTTTACATTCCCGAAAGATGCAGTCAAGATGGAAGAACTCGGATAACAGAGACTCTAACCAGGAGGACTTTTGATTTGGATACACAGACGCCTGTAGAGAACTGGGACAACACAGACTCTTACCAGGATTACTTTGATTTGGATGACAAAGACGCAGACGTGCTACTGTGAGTATGCAGCTTTGGCTTTTTTTTGCGTATGTACGTAACTTTTTTAAAATATATAAGCTTTATGAACCTTGGGTTAGGTGAACGGTCTTTTGGGCTGAGTGATTGTGTGTATTGATCATGTGTTTGAATTGTATTGGCGTGTTCTATGGAGCTAGGAGCTAGCAGAGGAGCTAGCATAACACATACCGTACCTACGTGCGCGTCACGTACGTAACTTTTTAAAAATATATAAGCTTTATGAACCTTGGGTTAGGTGAACGGTCTTTTGGGCTGAGTGATTGTGTGTGTTGATCAGGTGTTTGAATTGTATTGGCGTGTTCTATGGAGCTAGGAGCTAGCAGAGGAGCTAGGAGCTAGCATAACAAACACGCAGGTGTTATTATGCAGGATTAATTTGTGGCATATTAAATATAAGCCTGGTTGTGTTGTGGCTAATAGAGTATATATATGTCTTGTGTTTATTTACTGTTGTAGTCATTCCCAGCTGAATATCAGGTACCGTGAGTATGCAGCCTTGGCTGCTAAACATTCGATAACTTGACCGTATGTGCGCGTCACGTACGTAACTTTTTAAAAATATATAAGCTTTATGAACCTTGGGTTAGGTAAACGGTCTTTTGGGCTGAGTGATGGTGTGTGTTGATCAGGTGTTTGAATTGTATTGGCGTGTTCTATGGAGCTAGGAGCTAGCAGAGGAGCTAGGAGCTAGCATAACAAACACGCAGGTGTTTTTATGCAGGATTAATTTGTGGCATATTAAATATAAGCCTGGTTGTGTTGTGGCTAATAGAGTATATATATGTCTTGTGTTTATTTACTGTTGTAGTCATTCCCAGCTGAATATCAGGTCACCCCCGGCTCTCACAGCATCTTCCCTATCTGAATAGCTTCAACTCCCCACTAGTCCTTCACTTGCACTTTACTCATCCACAAATCTTTCATCCTCGCTCAAATTAATGGGGAAATTGTCGCTTTCTCGGTCCGAATCTCTCTCACTTCATGCGGCCATCATTGTAAACAATAGGGAACTTTGCGTATATGTTCAACTGACTACGTCACGCTACTTCCGGTAGGGGCAAGCCTTTTTTTTATCAGATACCAAAAGTTGCAATCTTTATCGTCGTTGTTCTATACTAAATCCTTTCAGCAAAAATATGGCAATATCGCGAAATGATCAAGTATGACACATAGAATAGATCTGCTATCCCCGTTTAAATAAAAAAAATTCATTTCAGTAGGCCTTTAAGTCCACTAAACAGGTCACAGAGAAGAGACTTCGGTTGGATATAAGCGGGATCAAGGAGCTCATTCAGAGTAAAACAATCAAAAAGGTGCTCTGGTCAGTGACAAAAGCCCAACTAGCTGACTGTCTGACGAAAAAGGGGGCATCATCCCTAGTGCTCTTGAAAGCACTATGTGAAGGACTGTGGAATCCACCCTAATTGGAATTCACCCTAATTGTTGTTTAAAAAAAAAAAAAAAAACACAGGCGAGAATGCTGATTGTATTTTGTTATTTTCTTGAATGTTTTTCAATTGCCTTTTCCCTTGTTGCACTTGGCTTTTGTTTTTCTTATTTTAAAGAAAGAAGAGGGAGATTGTTAACGTGTGTTGTTCTCCAATGAACACTTTACGACAGTTCTATGTTTCCCTTTACGGCTATTCATGCTGGAGGCGGGGCAGCAGGGGCGGCTGGGATATGGACTTCATGGAGGGAACTATGTTGACATGTCGGCTGCCTCAGTGTCTGGAATAAAACTCAATATACTTAATATACGTTGTGTCTACTAAGTCTATATCAACACCCGCGCTCAGGTCACATTCATCCAACCAGAACATCATCAAAAAGCGATAAGCGTCATCATTTTTTGCCAAAATAGACGGTTACTAAATAAATAGTTGACAAAGGAGAAGAAAACAGGTGAAAAAAATATGCTTTAGGATCTCACGTTGAAGTTCCACCACTTCTGTTTTCGACTGCT
Source organism: Entelurus aequoreus (assembly GCF_033978785.1). Lineage (NCBI taxonomy): Eukaryota > Metazoa > Chordata > Actinopteri > Syngnathiformes > Syngnathidae > Entelurus > Entelurus aequoreus. The sequence goes on along the minus strand of NC_084735.1, from coordinate 28,015,515 downwards.
CACCCACAGACACGCTCTCCAAACAGACATCGAAGAAAGTTATTCCATAAAACTGTGACAGCCAAAACATTTTACCTCTTCCTTCTTAATCTTCTACATGCAATAATTTCATAAGAAAATGTTGACTTTGATTGCAGAAAATCCTTGAAATTGCCACATATGCGCCAGTACTGAGACAGACTAGAGTTGAAGCCATCTTTACTTGTAAAAACACTGCAGTGCGTCCGACCTAAAGTCTGCATGCAAGTCAGATTTCATTCACATTAGAGATCACATTTTTTTGTAATGTGATTGCATTTAACAAAAAAATCAGAATTGGATATCTGACACTGCAGTGTGAACGTAGCCAAAATGACTTTTGCGAGATACTGTATAAGCAACTTATAACGCACAATCAGTTTCCAAGACTTACATGCAACACTGTCGCTTCTTGTTGGGCCCCCCAAACTTGGGCTTGTCGTGGCAGTTTACACACTTGGCGCAGTCTCTGTCTACCAAGCAGCCCTTGCATGTTCCGCAGCGTCGCGAGCGGCTGCCACCGGGCCTATACCGGCTTAGGACCTTCCTTTTTCTGAACTTGCGGCCGCGCCTCCTGCCTCGCCGTCGCCACTGGAGGGGTTCCTGAGAGACAAGCCACTGAGCCCTGCCTTGATCAGAGATGTCATCATCATCATCATCATCATCTGCAACATCTGCAAGCAGGAGAGGGGAGAGGATGGGTAGGAGCCCAGCAGGACAAAACTTTCTAATGCTGGTTTATTAAACTGGGGGACAAATTCGGTCTGGGAATGACATCAGATGGTGTCAAAAGTCTCTTTACAAAGTAAACATGTTTTTATAATAAAAGCAATTCATGAGATATATTAATCAGATGTGTTCTATGTACTCAATAGTTATCAAGTTTCAAGTGATATCACCCCTCCAAACTTTTTCTACTGGGTTATGTCAACGATATTGTGTACTGAAAACAGACATGGGACATCAAAGAGCTGATGCGAAAGATCACTGATGCCATTGTCATCATTCATGAGGCGATGCCACAGCAAACATGGCAAAACGATTGAGTGGCATTCCATCATTGGAGTACTAAAGGCCTACTGAAATGAATTTTTTTTATTTAAACGGGAATAACAGATCCATTCTATGTGTCATACTTGATCATTTCGCGATATTGCCATATTTTTGCTGAAAGGATTTAGTAGAGAAAATCGACGATAAAGTTCGCAACTTTTGCTCGCTTATAAAAAAAAGCCTTGCCTGTACCGGAAGTAGCGTGACGTCACAGGAGCTAGTATTCCTCACAATTCCCCGTTGTTTACAATGGAGCGAGAGAGTCGGCGCGACAAAGCAACGATTACCCCATTAATTTGAGCGAGGATGAAAGATTCGTAGATGAGGAACGTTACAGTGAATGACTAGAGAGGCAGTGATGGACGTATCTTTTTTCGCTCTGACCGTAACTTAGGTACAAGCTGGCTCATTGGATTCCACACTCTCTCCTTTTTCTATTGTGGATCACAGATTTGTATTTTAAACCACCTCGGATACTATATCCTCTTGAAAATGAGAGTCGAGCACGCGAAATGGACATTTAAAGTGACTTTTATCTCCACGACTATACATCGGTGACACACTTAGCTACTGAGCTAATGTGATAGCATCGTTCTCAAATGAAGATAGAAACAAAAGAAATAAACCCCTGACTGGAAGGATAGACAGAAGATCAACAATACTATTAAACCATGTACATGTAACTACACGGTTAAAAATTCTCAGCCTGGTAAGGCTTAACAATGCTGTTGCTAACGACGCTAAGGCTAATTTAGCAACTTAGCAACCGGACCTCACAGAACTATGATAAAAACATTATCGCTCCACCTACGCCAGCCAGCCCTCATCTTCCCATCAACAGCCGTGCTCACCTGCGTTCCAGCAATCAACGGCGCGACAAAGGACTTAATCCGTGGGTTTGGCGGCAAGCATCGGCTAGGCGTAGTAAGTAGTCCTTGTTGTGTTGCTGTAAGTATTGTACTTAGCCGCTAATACACCGATCGATCCCACCTACAATGTTCTTCTTTGCAGCCTCCATTGTTCATTAAACAAATTGCAAAGGATTCACCAACACAGATGTCCAGAATACTGTGGAATTTTGTCGAAGAAAACAAGAGGTTTTTGTATCGGGTCGATGGGGTACAACCACTTCCGTGGGTTTTGTGACATCACACGCATAAATCATATCCAAAGGAGTTTTTCAACCGGAAGTGTGGCGGGAATTTTAAAATTGCACTTTATAAGTTAACCCGGCCGTATTGGCATGTGTTTCAATGTTAAGATTTCATCATTGATATATAAACTATCAGACTGCGTGGTCGGTAGTAGTGGCTTTCAGTAGGCCTTTAAATGAGGCAAAAAAAACAACAAATAATTTTCTAAAAATGTCCATAAATTGTCAGTAAATTTGCTTTTGTCATAAAATATATGGATAACTTGTAGAATATCCATCCATCCATCCATTTTCTTCCGCTTATCCGAGGTCGGGTCGCGGGGGCAGCAGCCTAAGCAGGGAAACCCAGACTTCCCTCTCCCCAGCCACTTTGTCCAGCTCCTCCCGGGGGATCCCGAGGCGTTCCCAGGCCAGCCGGGAGACATAGTCTTCCCAACGTGTCCTGCGTCTTCCCCGTGGCCTCCTACCGGTCGGACGTGCCCTAAACACCTCCCTATGGAGTCGTTCGGGTGGCATCCTGACCAGATGCCCGAACCATCTCATCTGGCTCCTCTCGATGTGGAGGAGCAGCGGCTTTACTTTGAGCTCCCCCCGGATGGCAGAGCTTCTCATCCTATCTCTAAGAGAGAGCCCCGCCACCCGGCGGAGGAAACTCATTTCGGCCGCTTATACCAGTGATCTTGTCCTTTCGGTCATAAACCAAAGCTAATGACCATAGGTGAGGATGGGAACGTAGATCGACCGCTAAATTGAGAGCTTTGCCTTCCGGCTCAGCTCCTTCTTTACCACAACGGATCGATACAGCGTCCGCATTACTGAAGACGCCGCACCGATCCGCCTGTCGATCTCACGATCCACTCTTCCCTCACTCGTGAACAAGACTCCGAGGTACTTGAACTCCTCCACTTGGGACAGGGTCTCCTCCGCAACCAGGAGATGGCACTCCACCCTTTTCCGGGCGAGAACCATGGACTCGGACTTGGAGGTGCTGATTCCCATCCCAGTCGCTTCACACTCAGCTGCGAACCGATCCAGTGAGAGCTGAAGATCCTGGCCAGATGAAGCCATCAGGACCACATCATCTGCAAAAAGCAGAGACCTAATCCTGCAGCCACCAAACCAGATCCCCTCAACGCCTTGACTGCGCCTAGAAATTCTGTCCATAAAAGTTATGAACAGAATCGGTGACAAAGGGCAGTGTGCGGAGTCCAACCCTCACTGGAAACGTGTCCGACTTACTGCCGGCAATGCGGACCAAACTCTGGCAATGATCATACAGGGAGCGGACCGCCACAATCAGACAGTCCGATACCCCATACTCTCTGAGCACTCTCCACAGGACTTCCAGAGGGACACAGTTGAATGCCTTCTCTTAAGTCCACAAAACACATGAAGACTGGTTGGGCAAACTCCCATACACCCTCAAGGACCCTGCCGAGAGTATAGAGCTGGCCCACAGTTCCACGACCAGGACGAAAACCACACTGTTCCTCGTGAATCCGAGGTTCGACTATCCGGCGTAGCCTCCTCTGCAGCACACCTGAATAGACCTTACCGGGAAGGCTGAGGAGTGTGATCCCACGATAGTTAGAACACACCCTCCGGTCCCCCTTCTTAAAGAGAGGAACCACCACCCCGGTCTGCCAATCCAGAGGTACCGCCCCCGATGTCCACGCGAAGCTGCAGAGTCTTATCAACCAAGACAGCCCCACAGCATCCAGAGCCTTAAGGAACTCCGGGCGGTTCTCATCCACCCCCGGGGCCTTGCCACTGAGGAGCTTTTTAACTACCTCAACAACCTCAGCCCCAGAAATAGGAGAGCTATTTCAGATTCCCCAGGCACTGCTTCCTCATAGGAAGACGTGTTGGTGGGATTGAGGAGGTCTTCGAAGTATTCCCTCCACCGATCCACAACATCCGCAGTCGAACACCATCCTCACCATACACGGTGTTGATAGTGCACTGCTTCCCCTTCCTGAGGCGGCGGATGGTGGTCCAGAATCGCTTCGAAGCCGTCCGGAAGTCGTTTTCCATGGCTTCCCCGAACTCCTCCCTTGTCCGAGTTTTTGCCTCCGCGACCGCTGAAGCCGCACACCGCTTGGCCTGTCGGTACCTGTCCGCTGCCTCAGGAGTCCTATGAGCCAAAAGAACCCGATAGGACTCCTTCTTCAGCTTGACGGCATCCCTCACCGCCGGTGTCCACCAACGGGTTCTAGGATTACCGCCACGACAGGCACCAACTACCTTGCGGCCGCAGCTCCAATCAGCCGCCTCGACAATAGAGGCGCGGAACATGGTCCATTCGGACTCAATGTCCAGCACCTCCCTCGTGACATGTTCAAATTTCTTCCGGAGGTGGGAATTGAAACTCTCTCTGACAGGAGACTCTGCCAGACGTTCCCAGCAAACCCTCGCAATGCGTTTGGGCCTGCCAGGTCTGTCCGGCATCCTCCCCCACCATCGCAGCCAACTCACCACCAGGTGGTGATCGGTAGAAATCTCCGCCCCTCTCTTTACACGAGTGTCCAAAACATGAGGCCGCAAATCCGACGACACAACTACAAAGTCGATCATGGAACTGCGGCCTAGGGTGTCCTGGTGCCAAGTGCACATATGGACACCCTTATGTTTGAACATGGTGTTCGTTATGGACAATCTAACGGGCACAAAAGTCCAATAACAAAACACCGCTTGGGTTCAGATCCGGGCGGCCATTCTTCCCAATCACGCCTCTCCAGGTTTCACTGTCGCTGCCAACATGAGCGTTGAAGTCCCCCAGTAGAACGAGGGAATCACCCGGGGGAGCACTCTCAAGTACTCCCTCGAGTGAATCCAAAAAGGGTGGGTACTCTGAGCTGCGGTTTGGTGCGTAAGCGCAAACCACAGTCAGGACCTGTTCCCCCACCCGAAGGCGGAGGGAAGCTACCCTCTCGTCCACCGGGTTGAACTCCAACATGCAGGCTCTGAGCCGGGGGGCAACAAGAATTGCCACCCCAGCCCGTCGCCTCTCACTGCCGGCAACGCCAGAGTGGAAGAGAGTCCAGCCCCTCTCAAGAGAACTGGTTCCAGAGCCCTTGCTGTGCGTCGAAGTGAGTCCGACTATGTCTAGCCGGAACTTCTCCACCTCACGCACTAGCTCAGGCTCCTTCCCCCCCAGCGAGGTGACATTCCACGTCCCAAGAGCTAGCTTCTGTAGCCGAGGATCGGACCGCCAAGTGCCCTGCCTTCGGCTTCCGCCCAGCTGACATCGCACCCGACCTCTATGACCCCTGCTATGGGTGGTGAGCTCATTGGAGGGGGGACCCACGTTGCCTCTTCGGGCTGTGCCCGGCCGGGCCCCATGGGGACAGGCCCGGCCACCAGGCGCTCGCCATCGTGCCCCATCTCCGGGCCTGGCTCCAGAGGGGGGCCCCGGTGACCCGCGTACGGGTGAGGGAAATCTGAGTCCTTTGTTTTTATTTTTCATTGAGGTCTTCGAGCTGCTCTTTGTCTGATCCCTCACCTAGGACCAGTTTGTCTTGGGAGACCCTACCAGGGGGCATAAAGCCCCCGGACAACATAGCTCCTAGGATCATTGGGACACGCAAACTCCTCTACCACGGTAAAGTGGCAGCTCAGAGAGGAGCTTGTAGAATATATTGAGTAATATTCTGATGCCCGGAGGAGGAGGAGTTTGTATTGCAAGCTTTTTAAGACTAAATCAACAGAGCTTCTGTTGGTTGCAGATGAGTACTGCACTCCATTTTCACTGAAATGCTTAAAGATGCAATTAAGAAATAGGGGTGTACTGGTCTGACATCAACAGAAAAACAAGTATCGGATTGAATTGGCTTGCATCTAAAAATGCTGATAGTCCTCCAATAAGCAAACAAGGTTGGTAATTTCTTGTATTCTAGAGAAGTCATTTAAAACACGGTAGGCTATTGGTTACTAGGAGCTAGCAGCTACACAACAGCTAAGCACACAAGCTAAACGTACATAAGTGTCTTCAATTGAACAATATTGCAGTCTAAAACACATTTGTCAATATACACAGGTGTCAAATAATTATAGTTGCATATTACTTAAAGACACAAAGTCTCCAGGCAGAAGCGTATATTATCCACTAACAAATGTGTTTGTATCATTCCACTTATTGCGCTATAATCTTAACCTAACCATTGTGGACCAAAAAACAATTGCCAAGCATATTTCGCACGAGAAATGCTGCCAAAAATGTACACAAAGATCATAGCTGCACAATTAAGTAAAGTCACTTACTTTGCGCTGACCACAGACATGTAGTATAGTAAGCCCAAAGAACCGTACTTGTGTGACAGTCCATTACATCATTGACAGGGAATTTAAAAAGTGCCTGCCTGCAAATGTATTTTTTATTCGAGTTTGATACATTTTGTATTATTTGCACAGCTATGTTATTTATTTTATGTAGAAAGATTATTTTTCTATTTTGTGTACCGTATTTCCTTGAATAGCCGCAGGGGCGTTAATTAATTTAAAACCTCCTGTCACTCCTGCGTTTACCGGAAACCGGCGGGATGGCCGTGCATGTGGTACTTATTTTAAAACCTCTTCTCACTCCGGCGTTTACCAAGAGGAATCCATAAAATTTAGACGTGCGCTTTGAGTGTGATGTAAGCATACCATCATGAAAAGCACATTTAATTAAAAAAAACGTTATTATGGTCTTACCTGTACTTATAAATGGAGTCCATTTGCAGCTCCTTCTGACCAAAAGCATCGATAACTTGTTTATAGAAGTCTTCATTATTTTCTTTTTTCCGTTTTAAAAGTCTCTGTCTCGATGGAGATATTCCTTTAATTATTACCTCCTGCTTCGATTGAAAGTCCAGTTTAGAAAACTGTTTTATTTTAGATATGTAATCCTCCATGTTAGAAGGAAGAAAAAAAATCTCTTGCTGCGTGTGTTCACTTCTTCTGCAGTACCGGAAGTCGCAAGAAGGATCACTAGCGCGGCAGCGCCCTCTACCACCAGGAGGCGGGAGTCATTTAATGACTTATACAGTATTTCACACACGCAGCTACGGTATATTAATAAAACATAGCTGCTTACTGTTCTCTTTAGCATACTGTACCGGTATTCAATAGCTTGGACCTTAAATCCTACTGAATAGCTCTTTATCTTTTTTCCTTTGTGCGATTGTAAACTACTGAAAGCAGCTTCCTCCATTTTCAAAATGAGGACAGATGCGTCACTCGTGACGTAACGAATTTGACCCGGTGGAAGTTCTAGCCAAAAGCTAAATATTTTGCGAAACGAGTTTGACCCGGTGAAAATTATAGACATGCGATAATAAAATTAATATTTTGCGAAACGAATTTGATCCGGCTTCAATAATAAACCGGCGATAAGGCCAAGCATGCGTTAATTATTTTGAGAAACAAGTTTGACCCGGCAGTAATTCTAGACGTGCGAATACTATATTCCCTGCGCCAATTCAAGGAAATACGGTATACATTCTTTGTTTTTCTATTTTATTTATGTTATGTAATTCTGTGCTCCTTGAACAGTTTATTTTCTGTGCTGTTAATACTCATCTTGACTAACTGGGTGAATAAAACTGCCTCGGACTGTTTACAGTACAGTTGTCATTCAGTTCAACTAAGAATTTCAGTGAATTTCGCTCAAAAATGAATATCTATATACTGTATGTATATTGTAACCGGAAAATATATCGAGATGTATATCGAATATCGAGTTTAAGTAAAAATATATCGAGATAGAGCTGGGCGATATATCGATATACCGCGGGTTTGTCTCTGTGCGATATAGAAAATGACTATCGTGATATTCGAGTATACGTTCTCACGCAGTTGCTTTTAGCTGCAGGGCATTAAACTGCATGCGTTTCTCACTCTTTCCTGTCTCTCCTTCTCACAGAGACTTTAAAACAAGCGCACCTTCTTACTGTCACGTGAGCAACATCACACGCTCCCGCGGAGCAAGGGGTAGCAACATGGTAACGTTAGCTGTGATGCTAACAGCTAACGGTGTGGTTTGAGTGGTAATACCAGAGAAAGAAGGTGCAAATCTGGTAAGAAATGAAGGAATAATTCATTCCCAAGAAAAACAGCACGGGGTCCATCGTCTGATGGTGGTTTGGCTTCAAGCGGGAATATGTCTTTACATCATGTCAATATTTCTGTTCGGTGCCACACTAACTAAATGCCGAAGCTATTTCCACATCAACACCGAAGGACATATACTATTTGATATGCAGCTCATTTTTATGTGACACTTATTGAAATATCTTGTGTGTCATCATGCACAAAAGTGCACTTATAGATTGTTTTAAAATGTCTCTGACAATCTTGCACTTTCTGTTTTGGAAATGACATGAATGTTTGTGCCACTGCTTAATAACTGTTTAATAAATACAGTTTTGCTAAATTGACTTAGTTGTGATTTCCCTCTCTGCATGAAATTTTAAATTGAGCATATATTAATGCAGTATGAACAAGAATGTTTTAATGTAGACACAAAGAATCATCATACTGCTGTGATTATATGTATCAAGTGTTCATTCAAGGCTAAGGCAAAATATCGAGATATATATTGTGTATCGCGATATGGCCTAAAAATATTGAGATATTAAAAAAAGGCCATATCGCCCAGCCCTATATCGAGATATAGTTTTTGGTCCATATCGCCCAGCCCCAAAACAGGTTAGTGTTTTTCATACCCACCACTGTTCTGAGTAACTTTACTTGATTAAATAAGCCTATGCTAACATTCCACATTACAAAATAGTAACATATGATTTGTGCTGATATCGTAATAGATTAATACCGATATTGGCAAATACTCAGGGCTTAAATATCAATATCCTATTGAAAATTAAAAAGTTGTGTCAGGACAGCCCTAATAAAAAATAATTCTTAACAATTTATCTATTGTTATACATATAACACTTCCCAGATTTTTATGTGACTTCCTTTTAGTGGTGGATGGACTTTGCTTACCTCATCAAAATGATATTGATATATTTCCTATAGTGTGAATGTAATTTTTGATGTCGTGAGAGATTTGTTCCTAAATGTGGTATACTTGGAGACAAACTTCAGGGCAGTGAGTCTAATGGTCAAACAGCACTTTCTCACCTCATACTGAGTGATGCTCACTCGACCAGTGTTGGGTAAAGCTTTCCAACAGCAGTGGCTAATCTGTGTGTGACAAAAGATATTTTTGCTGGCAAATAATTGACTTACAACTACAGTGAGCTAGCTAACAAGGCAGTATTTTTGTTCTTCTTTTGCTCAGCAGCTGCTAAATTTGAACCAAACAGAATCATGTTTTGTGGGAATTTGTGTTCTTTTACGCTTTGCTGAGCAAGATTGTGAAGCTATTTGTGCTGAATATAGTTTGTCTAACAATGTTGCGAAATGCTGTCCTCTCAACTGCCCTCTTTCTTATATGTCTACTTTGTGGATTCATTTGGGTGTTGAGATCAAATAAAACTACATTTAGTTTGCATGCATCACAAATAACAAGTGCAGCAAAATAGAAAACTCTTGCATGATAATTGGAACGCACTTTGTGGTAGTTAAGAGTATATTGTATGTACATAATGTATGAGTTAAAAGTGTGTGTGCTTAAAACGTACCTTCTACAGCGGGAGATAGGGCAATTCCCTCTCTCTCGTGGAGGGGCAGGGCACTGAGGCGAGGAATGTCATCTGGCACCATGGCGCGGGGCTGGCCCAGTGCTACTGCTGCCGCCCGGCAAACATGCTTGATCCTGGGACCACGCAGTGGCTGCTCCTGACGACAAAATACATGACAAATAAGACAATAGCTTTAAAAAGTAATTACAGAAATATATTACTTTATATACAAAACCCAAAACCAGTGAAGTTAGCTCGTTGTGTAAATCGTAAATAAAAACAGAACACAATGATTTGCAAATCCTTTTCAACCTATATTCAATTGAATAGACGTTCAAACTGGTAAACTTTTGTTATTTTTTGAAAAAATTAGCTCATTTGGAACTTGATGCCTGCAACATGTTTAAAAAAAGCTGGCACAAGTGACAAAAAAGACTGAGAAGGTTGAGGAATACTCATCAAACACTTATTTGGAACATCCCATAGGTGACCAGGCTAATTGGGAACAGGTGGGTGCCATGATTGGGTATAAAATCAGCTTCCATGAAATGCTCAGTCATTCACAAACAAGGATGGGGCGAGAGTCACCACTTTGTGAACAAATTCACATGAACTCCACTCTTCATCGACGGCACAGCGGTGGAGATGGTAAGCAGCACCAAGTTCCTGGGGGTGCAGATAACTGACAATATAACCTGGTCCCTACACACCGGAGCTCTTGTAAAAAGAGCTCAGCAGCACATGCACTTTTTGCGTCGGATGAAAAGAGCACAGCTCCCTCCCCCCATTCTCACCACATTCTACAGAGGCACTATAGAGAGCCTACTGACCAACAGCATCTCTGTCTGGACTGGAGGCTGCAATGCCTCAGACTGGAAGTCTCTGCAGAGAGTGGTGAGGACGGCGGCCAAGATCATCAGGACTCCTCTTCCTCCTATCCAGGAGATCGCAAAAAGCCGCTGCCTGAGCAGGGCTCAGAAAATCTGCAAAGATTCCTCCCACCCCCACCAAGGACTTTTTTTACTGCTGGACTCTAGAAAGAGGTTCCGCAGCCTCCGAAGCAGAACCTCCAGGTTCTGTAACAGCTTCTTCCCTCAGGCCGTAAGACTCTTGAACGCATCATAATTAAATTATCCGCTCAACTCCCCCCAAAATGGATTAACTCGCTGGAATAAAAAAGACAATATAACGTACATCCATAAACATGGACGCATGTGAAAAAGTGCAATATATTTATCTGCTCAGTAACCTATTTATTTATTTATATATGCACCTTATTGCTTTTTTATCCTGCACTACCGTGAGCTTATGCAACAAAATTTCGTTCTTATCTGTACTGTAAAGTTCAAATTTGAATGACAATAAAAAGGAAGTGTAAGTCTAAATGCGTGAGCAAAGTGTCCAACAGTTTAAGAACAATGTTTCTCCACGAGCTATGGCAAGGAATTTAGGGATTTCACCATCTACAGCCCGTAATTTCATCAAAAGGTTCAGAGAATCTAGAGAAATCACTGCATGTAAAACTCTACTATGCAAAGCGAAAGCCATTTATCAGCAACACCCAGAAACGCAGCCGGCTTCGCTGGGCCCGAGCTCATCTAAGATGGACTGATGCAAAGTGGAAAAGTGTTCTGTGGTCTGACGAGTGCACATTTCAAATTGTTTTTGGAAACTGGACGTTGTGTCCTTTGGAACAAAGAGGAAAAGAACCATCCGGATTGTTATAGGCGCAAAGTTCAAAAGCCAGCATCTGTGATCGTATGGGGGTGTATAAGTGCCCAAGGCATGGGTAACTTACACATTTGTGAAGGCACCATTATTGTTGAAAGGTAAATACAGGTTTTGGAGCAACATTTGTTGCCATCCAAGCAACGTTATCATGGACGCCCCTGCTTATTTCAGAAAGACAACGCAATCCTTGTGTTACAACAGCGTGGCTTTATAGTAAAAGAGTGCGGGAACTAGACTGGCCTGCTTGTAGTCTAGAATGTGTGGCGCAATATGAAGCCTAAAATATCACAACGGAGACCCCGGACTGTTGAACAACTTAAGCTGTACATCAAGCAAGAATGGGAAATAATTCCACCTGAAAAGCTTCAAAAAATTGGTCTCCTCAGTTCCCAAACATTTACTAAGTGTTGTTAAAAGTAAAGGCCATGTAAGACAGTGGTTAAAAATGCCCCTGTGCCAACTTTTTTGCAATGTGTTGCTGCCATTAAATTCTAAGTTACCGTATTTTTCGGAGTATAATTCGCTCCGGCCGAAAATGCATAATAAAGAAGGAAAAAAACATAAGTCGCACAGGAGTCTAAGTCGCATTTTTTGGGGAAATTTATTTGATAAAATCCAACACCAAGAATAGACATTTGAAAGGCAATTTAAAATACATAAAGAATAGTGAACAACAGGCTGAATAAGTGTAAGTTATATGACGCATAAATAACCAACTGAGAACGTGCCTGGTATGTTAACGTAACATATTATGGTAAGAGTCATTCAAATAATCATAACATATAGAACATGCTATACGTTTACCAAACAATCTGTCACTCCTTATCGCTAAATCCGCTGAAATCTTATATGTCTAGTCTCTTACGTGAATGAGCTAAATAATATTATTTGATATTTTACGGTAATGTGTTAATCATTTCACACATAAGTCGCTCCTGAGTATAAGTCGCACCCCCGACTATGAAAAAAACTGCGACTTATAGTCCGAAAAATACGGTAATGATTTGCAAAAAAAAAATTATGTTTCTCAGTTTGAACATTAGATATCTTGTCTTTGCAGTCTATTCAATTGAATGTAAATTGAAAAGGATTTGCAAATCATTGTATTCTGTTTTTATTTACGAATTACACAACGTGCCAACTTCACAGGTTTTGGGTTTTGTATATATCTTTGAGGCAACACTTGCCTTGGCCATAAAAAGTTAAAATTTGAGGCCTGTAATGAGACCCTTTTTGGGCCTCGGACCTATAACTTTCATAACATTGAAGGATTGCCTGAGGGTTAAGACAAGAATATGTTGATTGACAAACATATTTAACATCATTACCTGAGAACTACCAAGTTTAGAAGACAGGTTGACTCTCCTTTTCCTCCTTCCACTCACTGGCACTTGGGACTCTCTGGAGCTCAACTGTTTATCCACACACAAACACAAGAAGCTATGAAGTAAATGTAATCGTTAATATGAAATATGAAGGATGTGACAATGCAAACCTGCGACAACTTGAACTGCTTTTGCTGATCAATCTTAATGAGCTGCACTTTGGCTTTCTTCAGCAGGTGAAGCATTCGCTTATTGGCTCCGCTTAGACCAACGCGATAGCCGGAAAAGATTTCCACCGCCTGGCGAGCATCCCCACTTCCTGCTTCATCTGCAAGTAAACAGAAACATCATTAGGGAGTTGTAGGTAAGGTGGGTATTATGGGGGATAACTGCTAGTATGGCGTCACATAGCTATTGGATCGCATGTGTGAAGCATAAAAAACACAAACCATGCAAAATAGTGGGATTTCTAACAGTGTGTCTATTTATTTTAGTTATTTAAAAAATACCTTGGTTAAAAGATTCCAGGGCATGTAAAAGTACTTTTTGAGCACATTCAACAATACTTAATTATTATAATTAATGATAACTATGATAAGTTTGGTCACAATTAGGCCTCCGATTTAATCGATTAATTAGATTTTAATTTTTTTTTAAACATCAATTTGTACTTTGCTGCTTCTATGATTATTTAATGAGTAAAATATGTGAACATTGTATTGCTTTAACGCACACAAGAGCAGTGCACCTATTGGAACAAATTAATCGATAGATTAATCGATTACTAAAATAATCGATAGCTGCAGACCTCGTCACAATACCCTTGATATGAAATGTTCATATAAGCGGAATAAAAAAAGACAATATAACATACATCCATAAACGTGGACGCATTTGAAAAAGTGCAATATATTTATCTGTACAGTAATTTATTTATTTATATTTATATATTATATATATATATATTATATATATATTATTTATATATATTTATTTATTTATATATTCACCTTATTGTTTTTTTTTTTTCCTGCACTACCATGAGCTTATGTAACGAAATTTCGTTCTTATCTGTGCTGTAAAGTTCAAATTTAAATTACAATAAAAAGGAAGAGTAAGTCTAATATCATTACATCCCTAATAAGAAAATCCCAACTCTAACACAAACAATTACTCAATCGACAGCCATAATGTTTGTATTGAACAAATAGTTTTCAACTCTCACAGAAACACTGAAAAAGTCTGTTATTCTTTGTGCTATAGGGCCATCTTTTGGACAAGTTTGCCTACTGCAGGTGCTCCAGTTTGAAGACTTTCTGGTTCCTTCCTTGAACCGGAAATATGTTGTGTTACGTTTACTATTCATCTAGCACTTTGAGATTTGTTGTTCAAATGTAAACTGTAGTACATCCATCCATCCATTTTCTACCGCTTATTCCCTTCGGGGTCGCGAGGGTGCCGGGGCCTATCTCAGCTACAATCGGGCGGAAGGCGGGGTACACCCTGGACAAGTCGCCACCTCATCGCAGGGCCAACACAGATAAACAACATTCACACTCACATTCAAACACTAGGGCCAATTTAGTGTTGCCAATCAACCTATCCCCAGGTGCATGTCTTTGGAGGTGGGAGGAAGCCGGAGTACAAATTTAATCTATTATTATTATTATTATTGTAGCTTTTCTGCTTGAAAGAGTCCTTAATTGATCACTCCAACCAATGTTTGTAAGTTTTACAATATTACTAAAACAATTAATTCTTACTAAACCGTCCCATGTGTGATGTAAGAGTGTTTTCATGCATATTTTTACATGCTATGGTAATGTAATCAAGCTAGTGTTATTAGCATTAGCGAATGTTAACACGTTTACAAGTGTATACATTAGTATTGACTTACAATGGCTTTATGTATTGTTTTAGTTTCGTAAATTCACCAAAATGTCACTGTGGAGTGATTGAATCTGTTTAGCTGATTTGAGAGCTAGCTTCCGCAACTAGTGGGTCCATGACGATGACTTCTGTTTTGTTTGATCAGCCATTTTACTGCCGTGTTACAGGCACCATTTGGAAACAATTACAGTATGTAAATAAACATTTACAAAATCTTTCGTACAGGTATATATCTGCGGCTTAATGCAGCTAATATATGTAATAAAATTTTTTTTTAAAGTTCCTAATATTTTGTGGGTTTGGCTCAAATACTGGAGCGCTCTATAGCCCGGAAAGTACAGTGATTGTTTTGTATGAGGTTTTTCTAAAAGTGAGTGGAACTGCTGTTAAAGTGTACAGATAATAATGGAAAGAAACGTACAAAAATATATATTGAAGTTCAAAGGACTGATATTGTGTACTGGTTGACAATATCCCCGTGAGAAGTTAATTGTAAATTTTCCTGCCTCTTTAGAGAATCTGAATCGAGCATCGTTGAGAACCGGAATCGAAATGAGAACCCACAATTCCAACCAGAATCGACCAAATTAGAACGAGGCCCAGTAATAACATTAGACAATGCTTACTGTTTTTGTCCGTGTCTTCCTGCGAGGTCTGGGAGGATGTCTTGACGTCCGTGTTTACCGACACAGCTAGCTTTCTTACCACCCCAGGCAAGTCCATCTCTTCCATGGTGATTTTTGGTTTGCGCCTCCTTTTGATGCGTGGTGTTAAAACGTCGGCATGCGTGTCCTCACTTTGAGGGACAAAATGGCCTCTCCTCTCTGCCAGCTTCAAGGTGAGCTTCTTCAGGTTCTTGTAGAACTCAAGGTGACTGGTGCCATAACCGGGTCGCGGTGTCAGCTTGGCAGCAACAGCGGAGGGGCTTTCCAATGCAGATACAGAGTCGGCGTCACATGCAGATTTGTGGGAGGACGCGCTGGTCTTTTCTTCCTCCCTCTGTGGTTGATTCTTCAGCCATGAGGACAAATGGCCCTTTGGAGAGGGGACCAATCCCTGATCCAGGAACCTTTTTGGTGTTTTGATGACGCGTGACGACCGTGCCGTCATCACAGCTGCGGGGTTGGCATTGACAGAATCAAAAAGAGAGCCGGGGTCGGCTTGCGGTGGTGTGTCAGTAGCAGGTTCTGTAACGTAGGTGTAAAAAACATGTTTTGTACGCTTGACACGTTTTGGGCTGGCAGTGGCGGGAGAGGTGTTGTTTTGCGGCTTTCTTCTGTGGCCAAACAAACACTTGCGGGCGTTTCTTTTGAATGTGCGACGCTTTGACGGCACCAGTGATGTCCCTGCCGTCGCCCCCTGTCCGCTCTGCACTCCAGCTTCCACTCCAATTTCTGGGGAGGAGGCCACGGCTTTCTTCTTCCTTTGGCGCCGGTGCAAAGACGGCACTGTCAGCCAGCCCTTCCCGCGCTTCCTCGGCGGCATTGGATCCTCTGACACCTCATCATGCACTTTAATTTTGGAAGTTTTTGTCTTTTCTGTTGCGGTGAGCAACGGGCTCAACATTTCCTCCTGCTGTGTGTCGCTAGCTTTGTTACCTGACTTTGATGTCTGCTCATCTGAACATTTGCCTGTCTTTGGTGGCCTTTTGACTTTAATCACTTTTTCTTCCTCGGAGTTCCTTGGCACAATTTTCCCAATCACACTAGATTTTCGGGAAGCCTTGGGGAGTATTTTTCCAACAATAGGTTTGGATGCAGGAGCACAGTCTTTGAGAGGCTTCGATTTTTTGTGTGGACGACTTTTTGCCACTCCAAATCCATCAAAGTCTTCTTCCTGAAGGAAAAACACAGTCAAGATTAATATCAGACTCCTAAAACTGAACAATATCAACTACAAAAGAGCCTAACATTAGGCCAGGGCCTATGACAAATGTTGCTCAACGATATATAACGTCACACGCTCACGCGGAGCAGACAGGTAGCGACATGGTAACGTTAGCTGTGATGCTAACAGCTAACGGTGTGGTTTGAGTGGTAATACGAGAGAAAGAAGGTGCGAATCTGGTAACAAATGGAGGAATAATTGATTCCCAAGAAAAACAGCACCGGGTCCATCGTCTGACGGTGGTTTGGCTTCAAGCGGGAATATGTCTTTACATGTCAACATCTCCATTCGGTGCCACACCAACTAAATGCCGAAGCAACTATTTCCACATCAACACCGTAGGACATATACTATTTGATATGCAGCTCATTTTTATGTAAAATGTATTGAAATATCTTGTGTGACATCGTGTTTTAAACTATTGTAGTGGCGTTCTGTACAAAAAGTGCACTTTAATTTAGTGTTGTTTTGATAAGTCATCTTAGTGACACCATGCACAAAAGTGCACTAATAAATTGTTTTAAAATGTCTCTGACAATCTTGCACTTTCTGTTTTGGAAATGACATGAATGTTTGTGCCACTGCTTAAAGGCCTACTGAAATGAGATTTTCTTATTTAAACGGGGATAGCAGATCCATTCTATGTGTCATGCTTGATCATTTCGCGATATTGCCATATTTTTGCTGAAAGGATTTAGTAGAGAACATCGACGATAAAGTTCGCAACTTTTGGTCGCTGATAAAAAAGCCTTGCCTGTACCGGAAGTAGCGTGACGTCACAGGTTGTGGAGCTCCTCACATCTGCACATTGTTTACAATCATGGCCACAAGCAGCAAGAGCGATTCGGACCGAGAAAGCGACAATTTCCCCATTAATTTGAGCGAGGATGAAAGATTCGTGGATGAGGAAAGTCCATATAACCCGCCAATACAAATCAAACACCCGCACAACACACTCAATCCCACAGCCCAAAGTACCGTTCACCTCTGCAAAGTTTATACAGCACATATATTTCCCCAAAGTCACGTACGTGACATGCACATAGCGGCACGCACGTACGGGCAAGCGATCAAATGTTTGGAAGCCGCAGCTGCGTACTCACGGTACCGCGTATCCAACTCAAAGTCCTCCTGGTAAGAGTCTCTGTTGTCCCAGGCCAACGGTAAAGCTTGTCCCAGGCCAATGGTAAAGCTTGACTGTCATCGTTCGGGAATGTAAACAATGAAACACCAGCTACGTGTTTGTGTTGCTGCAGCCGGCCGCTAATACACCGTTTCCCACCTACAGCTTTCTTCTGTGCTATCTCCATTGTTCATTAAACAAATTGCAAAAGATTCACCAACACAGATGTCCAGAATACTGTGGAATTTTGCGATGAAAACAGACGACTTAATAGCTGGCCACAATGGTGTCCCAAAATGTCCGCTACAATCCGTGACGTCACACGCAAACGTCATCATACCGAGACGTTTTCAGCAGGATATTTTGCGGGAAATTTAAAATTGCACTTTACTAATCTAACCCGGCCATATTGGCATGTGTTGCAATGTTAAGATTTCACCATTGATATATAAACTATCAGACTGCGTGGTCGGTAATAGTGGGTTTCAGTAGGCCTTTAATAAATGTTTAATAAATACAGTTTTGCTAAATTGACTAAGTTGTGATTTCCCTCTCTGCATGAAAGTTTAAAATGAGCATATATTAATGCAGTATGAACAAGAATGTTTTAATGTAGACACATAGAATCATCATACTGCTGTGATTATATGCATCAAGTGTTCATTCAAGGCTAAGGCAAAATATCGAGATATATATCGTGTATCGCAATATGGCCTAAAAATATTGAGATATTAAAAAAAGGCCATATCGCCCAGCCCTAAAGTAGACACAAATTTTTACCATAGTAGCAATATATAACATATATGTAATATTTACATATTATGTATACAGTATATAATATATATTGATATATTATATAATATATACAATATATAAGAAATCCCAATCACCATGTACAATATTACAGTATATGTCACAGCCGCAGCAAAAAAGGGCAGCATAAAATAAAATAGAGTAGATCCAGCTATGTTAAGTAAAACATTTCTATCGCACTATTTTAGACAAATAGTAACCCTATGTGAATGTGAATAAAACAAAAAAAAATTATTAGAAAATACAATTTACAAAAGACAACGGGTTAACTAAAAATAAATATGCCATTGCAGAGTGCAATCATAAAGTGCAAACAAGTATAAAATAAGAATATACACAAAAGACACATAAAACAAGTAACAGTGCTAAAACAAGTAACAGTAGGGATGATGTTTGATAAGAAATTATCAAGTTCAAGCTTATTATCGAATCCTCTTTTTGAACCGATTCCTTATCGATTCTCTTATCGAGTCCAGATAGGTTGTTGTATATGGAAAAAAACACAATATTTGGTTTAACAAAAGCTCACTTTTACTATATAAGAAAAAAATAAAATCTAATAAATTAATAAATGAATATTGACTGTTACCCCCCTAAAAATTTAAATAAAATAAATAAATATTGACTGTGGTTACCGAAAGTATATTACCGGTAAGTGGGATTTTTCTGAAAAAACAAATATATACAGTAACACAAAAACAACCTGTGTCTGTGATCACTATAGCTGTATAAATAATAATATAGTGTTAAATAAAATCAGTTCCTTGGGCACAAAACTGAAAATAACACAGCTCTCCAAAAAGTGCACTTCTGCTGCTATTGGAACATACTAACTACAGCTATTACTCAGGAAAAGGCTCAACAGGACTCAGATGGACCTGCAGAACTTGCTGACACGGAGCCTGACCTTGCTGACCAAGGACTGACAGCAGTGTCCGCGTCACCTGCTGTTGAGAGACTGTCTAGACCTAAGAGACATGTTCAGCCACCTAAGAGGCTGATTGAGAGTTGTTAAGAACTCTTGGTTTTTTCGAGTTGTTTAAAAAAAAATAAAAGTGCTGACATAACTGTTTGTAATGATGCTTTGAAATTTTTGCACTTTATTTCTTTATTAAAAGAAAATTCTATGAAGAGAAAAGTTGTTTGCAAATGTGGTTACAATGCTAGAAAATGAAAAGTTAAAGCTAAAAAAAGAAATACACTTTATTGAGTTAACATTATTTCTTTATAGGGGGAAAGATGTGATTTTATGAGCTAGAGAATATAACAACTACACTACCCAGCATGCAACAGGAGTGACGAGCATGCGCGGTAGCCCCGAGAAGTGTTGTTGCATGTCGCCACCCAGCAGCTAAGAATGAGGTTATGAGCACGCTGTGAAAGTAAACGTCAAGAACTCAGCCAACACGCCTCGTCTGCATTATTTATAATTAGACAGACAACACATATACAGTGTGATTTTGTTTTGTTTACAAGGAAAGAAAAACAAAAGTTAAAAAAGGGAGATGTCATATATGTTGTACGTTGTATGTATGTGCTGCGGTTGCTTTAAGAACGTTGCGACAGCTGCCGTAAAGGAGGTGCGTTGCTAGCCTGGTTGCTATGTTTCCGATTGGTCGTAAAAGTGTTCATCATGTGGTTGTACCCTGCTCAAATCTATCAGTAAAGTTATTCATGGGATTATACCTTTTGTTTTGAACTTTATTACACCTTGGAGCGCTTTTTCCGGTGCATTTTTTTTCCTGCTTTCCCTACCTGCGCCTAATGACTGAGCTACGTGACGTCATTTCTTGTGATGTCTCGCGGGGCATTTCTTGTCGGGACGGGATTTGTTCCCAGGGATTCGAATAAAGAACCAACTCTTTTTCTTTACTATAGTGGTCTCGATAACGGGTTCCGGTTCTCAAAAAGGGATTCGAGTCCGAGGACTCGGTTCTTTTCTTATCGAACAACCGGGAAAACCGGTTTCGAGCATCATCCCTAGCTCACAGTAATTATTAGACATGTCTTTGCCAAATAAAAATGATTACATCCATTATTTATGTGTGTTTTTGAGGGGTGGATAAATATGGGGTCCCTTGGTGCACAATTGATGTTACGGCAGTGTGTACTTTGTGCACCCTAACTTTAGTAGCCATTTGTCGAGGCTTTGCGCCGGTGGCGGGCGGGTGAGCAACTATAACTATTTGGATTATTAGCTTCACGTCCCAGGCAAATAATAGCGGTTTGGAAAAGAAGGGAAGTGTTTTTTTAATGCTTCACCTGTCGCCGTGACTCGATAATTTGTTTGAATATGCACACCAACGCACCTTTGCCGTGCAACTTGTTGTGGCGTTTGTTGGTTTGTACACGCAGGAGCATCTCCGGGTTTGGGGGAACGATCAAGAGGGTGCCTATAGAACGGTGAGGCGTGCGGGCGTGTTCCGGGTTTAAAATGGCACTCTAAGGGAGGGGAGGGCACTGATGTAATAATGCATTTATTTTTCCGAATATTTTTTAGGAGCTTTAAGCGACCAGCTGATCAACTATCAGTTGAACAGCTGTTTTCACTTCTCATTCACTTACTCTGACATGAATGCACCGTCTTTCGATCGCTCCCTGGTGGTTGGCTGACTGTTGGTTGTGCAAGTGGTTGAAGTGATATGCAGCGGAGCCTGCTTTTTAAATGTTAATATCACCGACGATCACCCTTAGAGGTGGGGGAAATAATAGATTTTTGGATGCATTGCAATTCGGACATGGAAAATTATAAAATAAATTAGTAAACATCAATAATCTGTGTTTATTGCAAATAAAGTAATGCAGACAGTTCTAAAATTTGCCTGACTGCAGCGAGCCAGCTCACCGAGCAATCCGACCAGTTCCTTTATTGTAGGGCACTTATGATTCAGTTTTGCCCACATTTCCATGGATTTAATAAATGTGATGGTAATTTGTTATTACAAATGCACGGTTTTAAAAAGTTGCAAGTGATAAACGCTTATTTAGTGAAGCAAAAAGAAAAATTTTACTGCATCAATATACATAAATTAAAGATGCATCAATAATATTTAATCGAATAGTAGCTCCTGAATTGTAATCATAATCGGATCATGAGGTGGCCAAAAATTCACACCTCTAATCAATCTCATTTAATTGTAGCGGTCAAAATCATGATCACGATTCAAATTAAATTAATTGTGCAGCCCGAAATCCTCTTGTGAACATTGTTTTGAGACCAAAATTAACCACTGATGTAATGACAATAACAA
The DNA here is from genome assembly GCF_033978785.1 of Entelurus aequoreus. NCBI lineage: Eukaryota > Metazoa > Chordata > Actinopteri > Syngnathiformes > Syngnathidae > Entelurus > Entelurus aequoreus. Next base: position 27,993,646 of record NC_084735.1, on the reverse strand, counting down.
TGCAAGTATACCCTTAGAAATGCAATAAACTTGTATTCATTGTATATTTTAACATTGTAATTGGAATGTAGGGCTGCACGATTATGGCCAAAATAATAATCCAGATTATTTTTTATCAATATTGAAATCACGATTATTAATCACACGTATTTACAATGTTATTTAAAACAAATAAAAGTATGTTAACAGAGCTTAATTGCAAAATGAAACTTAAAAAAAAAAAAATCAGTTGTAAAAAAAGGCGCGAGAATGCGATTATCTAGTACAAACACTACTGAAAAATTAAGATTATGCACAAAAGGCAGATATTAAACAAGGAACACACTGTACTTATCACAGTATATATATACATATAGGACATATGTCTCGGCCAATTAAAACACTATTACATTAATTAATTATAAGCGTCTGAGAAGTGGATGGATATGGGGGTCCCTGATGTTACAGGCCAATTAAAATGTAAACTTTTAAATCTCCAAACAGACAAATAAGAAAAAAATATATATACCCTATCTGCTATAAAACAGGTTCTGCCCCTGTTAAGGGGGGAACCCTCACAGCGTCCTTTTTGTTTTATGGCAGGGCACTTAACGTAAAGAGGTGCATAACCGCCATCTACTGTGTTGGAGTGTGAAACAAGGTTCCCTCTTTTGTCCCTCCCTCACAAACATACCTATATTCCTTCACATACTAAATTCTACTCCGAAACCCAGTCTCTTTAAGCCGTCTCCAATATTGTCCACACCTGTCGCCATCTAAAAACTGCAGCACGCTCTTAAACGCACGCCGAAACTCCACGAAAATGAAGCGAGGGAAAATAAAGTTCAACCAAGCGCTTGGCTCTGTTTACTCCGAGAGGAAATCTCTGTGGCAAAGTCTGTATACTTGTGTTCCGCCATGTTATTTGAAGCTGAACGACGCATGTGCGCGTGCGCATGCGCATGCGCCAGTGCTGCTGTGAGTTACTTTTCGAAAGTAAGCAGTGTTGCCTAAAGTGCGTTAATAAATTACGTTGTTTTTTTAAATTAAAAATTTAAGCGGTATTAATAACTGTTGGGAAATTTACCGTTTGACAGATGTGGATTAGATTGGATGTTGCTTTACACATGAAGGCTAAAAGTATTTATGTGTATAGTTAAAAGTCAACAGCTGAATTCTGTTTCTGTTGCTAACCAAAACAGCGGCACTTATCAAGGCACACAAACAGGTGAACGTTGCGGAGAAAATGTCTTTACCGAAGATTAGCATTCCAGTAGACTGATAAGTCGTCACCTCACAATGTTGTGGGCACAGTCTGCCTTTGTTTTTACCATTTGTCACAAAAAAATGGCAACAGTCCTCTTTATGTAGTTTTAAACCACAGCTTCACTAGACATATTTTGTAGGGCAGTAAATACATAATATTTTTCATGTAATTCCAAAAACACATTTCTACAAACCCACACATCTGCATTTAACAAAATAAACACATATAGACAGACACTACCTAAAACAGATTATTTTATTGATTAGTTACACCGTCTAAACTGCAAGATCTAGTCCAACTCCAGATATAAATAAATGTATGTGCATTATAATCACCAGATTGCAGTAACATGGCCCCCAAAAATGCGCAAATTAGTATTTTCATGCACACTTCTGCGATATCAAAGATTTATATTTTTAAGGATTTAAAAATACTTGTTTTATGTCAGCTGACAGCATTCATCTTTCCTATTATGTCAGTGCTTTGAACAGGTCATAAAAAATTGAGACAAGCCGATAAGCAATCTCTAGAAATGACTCTGCATGACTGCGCGCTACTTCCTAATCAGAAACAACACAGTATAGTAGCAGCACTGAATGTTGAATACAGAGCCCCGGGTGTGAAAGTGTGATTACAACCATATTTTTAAAAACCAATATGTTGCTAAACGGCTGGGTATTTGGTTTCAAAGACTGGGCTGCTCAGATACCCCATGCTGTGTACGAACGAAAGAGCTTTGAATTTCAAAATAATAAAGCATATTAAAACATGCACCTGGGGATAGGTTGATTGGCAACACTAAATTGACCCTTGTGTGTGATTGTGAGTGTGAATGTTGTCTATCTGTGTTAGCCCTGTGATGAGGTGGCGACTTGTCCAGGGTGTACCCCACCTTCCACCCGAATGCAGCTGAGATAGGCTCCAGCACCCCCCGCAACTCCGAAAGGGACAAGCGGTAGAAGACGGATGGAAAACGGTAGACGATGACTTCAGTTGACACTGGTTAATAAGTTCTGTACTCCTGCATTGCTACTTTAGATATAGTGCTGAATTTAGGATGTAACAGTCAGTCTACCCCAGGGCAGCTGTGGCTATGAAAGTAGCTTACCACCACCAGGTGTGAATGAATGATGGGTTTTTAACATGTAAAGCGACTTTGAGTACTTAGAAAAGCGCTATATAAATCCCAGGTATTATTATTATTATTATTAACAAAAAAGGAGGATAATTTGTGTCTTAATTACGAAAGCTTTTTTTTTCATAAAATTTTTCTAACCGAATTCTTTGCGTTTGAATTTTGTGAACTTAATTTTTTACATCAAATTAAGCTGACACTTTCATTGAAAAAATTTCAGTGTAAGAAAATTCAAAGTCTAAAAATTCAGTGTCGAAAAATTTGCTGCTTCAAAAAGCAACACTCACTTCCGGTAAATTAAGACCGAAGCAATCGATCCTGTCTCTGAACCAGTCAAAGTGTTTGAAGTCACGTGTCATGGGTCTTGCAAAACAGCATAAAAAGAAATTAACAGGGCTCCACAGGCATACTACAACATAACAAACACTTGAATGCGGCCCGCTGGATATTTTCAAACTATAGAAATTATTCTAATGGTTAGAATCTGCACTTATGGGTGACATACAAAAAGCTCTGCTTCAGGCAGACGAGGCACGAAAAGAGTGGGCGAGGCTTGTATACGGAGTAGCGAGTGTCAGACAAAGGCAGAGTTCTGCAGAACAGTGATATTATATCGAATATGTGAATGTTTTTTACCCTTTGCGTTTATGTTTCGCCGTGTTTGTTGCAGCTTTGTTGCTCTTGCTCGATTATAAAAGATGTCGATCAAGGTGGTGGTCTGCAGCAGAGGAGCAATGTTCATATATTCTCAATATTCAGTGTTTTATTGTTCGTAGTTAGTATTGTACACCCCACATTCTGTATGTTTATGTACATTCTGAGTGTCTTGTCATTAAAAAACTAAAAAAGCCATCTCATAAACATAATGAACTTTAAGTTTTTTTACTGAATTACCTGACAGTCAGAATGTATATAAACATATAGACTGTGGGATTTACAATATTAACTATGAACAATAAAACACTGAATATTGAGAATATATGAACATTGCGCCTCTACTGCCGACCACCTCCTTGATCGACATCTTTTATAATCGCGCAAAAGCAACAAAGATGCAACAAACAATGAAAAACAAAGGGATAAAAAACATCCACTTATTGGATACAACTAGGGCTGCAACAACTAATCGATTAAATCGATTATAAAAATAGTTGGCGATTAATTTAGTCATCGATTCGTTGGATCTATGCTATGCGCAGAGGCTACTTTTTTTTCTTTTTTTTTAAATAAACCTTTATTTATAAACTGCAGCATTTACAAACAGCTGAGAAACAATCAAAATAAGTATGGTGCCAGTATGCTGTTTTTTTTCAATAAAATACTGGAAAGGATAGAAATGTAGTTTGTCTCTTTTATCCGATTATTAATCGATTAATCGAAGTAATAATTGACAGATTAATTCATTATCAAATTAGTTGTTAGTTGCAGCCCTAGATACAATGTAACTGTTTTGCAGAACGTTGTTGTAGAAAGTCCTGCAGTGATATTACATCAAGGTCTCAGGCTTGTCGCTGCCCCGCACACTGTGCCCCGTCCCTCGTCTGCATGAAGGAGTGCTTCCTACGGCTACCGTAGTGTTTGGTTACTCTATTAATGACCAAACTTTGTCTTGTGAACAACGAGCTTAGGCGCAAACATTTATTCCTACCTCCATGAATGCACCCAAATATCTATAGATATGGCCTGTGTCTTCTTGGTCACGTTTGCCTGAACATCCTTATTCAGAAACATCTGCTGGTCACATTGTGTATCATGACACATAATAACTTGTATGTCACTCAAAAGTGCAGATTCTATCCATTGGAGTAATTTCTATAGTTTGAAAACATCCAGCAGGCTGCACTGAAGTGTTTATTATGTCGTATTCTGCCCAGGTAGCGCAGTTAACTGCTTTTTTTAATGCTGTTTTGCAAGGTCTGTGTCACGTGACTTTAAATTTGACACCTCATTGGCTGGTACTGAGACACGGTCGATGGCTTCAGCCCTATTTTACCGGAAGTGAGTCCCGCTTTTTGAAGCAGCATATTTTTCAGCACTGAATTTGTATACAATTCAGTTTTTAATCACTAAATTTTTTAAAACACCTTTTTTTCCAATGACATTTTTCAGCATAATTTGTGAAAAAAATTTAGTCCACAAAATTCAAACCCAAAAATTTCAGTTACATAAACCAGTGTTAAAAAAAATCTTTTGTATCAAACACAAATTAACCTCCATAATCTTTTTTTCCAAGATGGCTGCGCTTCAGAGCAGCGGCTTCGTGCGAGCGCTCCTGGAAGTGTAGACCGATTTGGCAAAAATACCCCTCAATTCAGTCAATTTCATGGCTGGCTCACAGCGTGTTCACTCCGTGATCACTTACGACCGACTTACGATTCTGGATGTGGAGAGATCGGGCCATTTTGGGCTGAAAGATGCGTGTACGGTGGACCTACTCGCTAGCTTGGGAATTCTTCGCGAGCTACATCCAGCAGTGGCCTTTGAAGCAGCGGCGTCGACTACCAGCGGAGACCGTCAGCGAAAGAGACGTAAGCGATGCGCTCGGAAGCAGAAGCGGGGGTGTCGGGCGGGGCTAACAACAAAGCTAAATGCTTTGTTGTTAGCGGGGCTAACGAAAAAGCTAAATGCTAATCCACAAAGAAGCGCTAATAAGGAGTCTGTTAAGCTAAAACTAGCCAGCGCCAGGCTGGATAATCCCTGCACACATAGCAATTCTTCTAGAATAATATACAACTCACATAATGTTTTTTCTGCGTCAGAGGTGGACATGCATTTTACTGAGGTGGCAAACAATCTAAAAATTCCTGTCATATCAATTCCTAGATATGGTCGAAATTATTTAAAGTGCACTATGCATAATAAACGTAACATTATTAATATTGCTACTACGGATACTTTCAACAAAAACTCCTCAAAACAGCCCACTACCTATAATATGGGCTTTTTAAACATAAGGTCATTGTCTTCCAAAACGTTATTAGTTAATGAAGTCATCAGAGACAACAATCTTGATGTCGTTGGTCTAGCCGAGACCTGGCTCAAACCAGACGAATTTTTTGCGCTGGGTGAGGCGTCTCCTCCTGGCTATGCGGGAACGCATATTGCCCGCCCCATTAAAAGGGGTGGGGGTGTTGCACTAATATACAACAAAAACTTTAGCCTTACCTCGGACCTAAATAATAAATATAACTCGTTTGAGGTGCTTACTGTGAGGTTTGTCACACCGCTGCCTCTCCACCTGGCTGTCATCTACCGCCCCCCTGGGCCCTATTCGGACTTTATCAATGAATTTTCAGAGTTCGTTGCTGATCTAGTGACGCACGCCGACAATATAATCATAATGGGAGACTTTAACATCCATATGAATACCCCATCGGACCCTCCATGCGTGGCGCTCCAGACTATAATTGATAGCTGTGGTCTTACACAAATAATAAATGAACCCACGCATCGCAACGGTAATACGATAGATCTAGTGCTTGTCAGGGGTGTCACCACCTCTAAAGTTACGATACTCCCGTACACTAAAGTAATGTCCGATCATTACCTTATAAAATTCGAAGTTCTGACTCATTGTCAACAAACTAATAATAATAATAATAACTACTATAGCAGCCGCAACATTAATACTGCCACAACGACGACTCTTACTGACCTACTGCCTTCGGTAATGGCGCCATTCCCAAATTATGTGGGCTCTATTGATAACCTCACTAACAGCTTTAACGACGCCCTGCGCGACACCATTGATATTGTAGCACCGCTAAAGCTAAAAAGAGCCCCTAAAAGGCGTACCCCATGGTTTACAGAAGAAACTAAAGCCCAGAAATTATCATGTAGAAAGCTGGAACGCAAATGGCGTGCGACTAAACTTGAGGTTTTCCATCAAGCATGGAGTGATAGTTTAATAACTTATAAACGCATGCTTACCTCAGCTAAAGCTAAATATTACTCAAATCTCATCCACCTCAACAAAAATGATCCTAAATTTTTGTTTAGTACAGTAGCATCGCTAACCCAACAAGGGACTCCTCCCAGTAGCTCCACCCACTCAGCAGATGACTTTATGAATTTCTTTAATAAGAAAATTGAAGTCATTAGAAAAGAGATTAAAGACAATGCATCTCAGCTACAACTGGGTTCTATTAACACAAATACGACGGTATATACGACGGACATTGCCCTCCAAAATAGTTTCTCTCTCTTTGATGAAATAACATTGGAGGAATTGTTAAAATGTGTAAATGGGACAAAACAAACAACATGTTTACTTGACCCAATTCCTGGGAAACTTATCAAGGAGCTTTTTGTTTTATTAGGTCCATCAGTGTTAAATATTATAAACCTATCACTTTCCTCTGGTACTGTTCCTCTAGCATTCAAAAAAGCGGTTATTCATCCTCTACTCAAAAGACCTAACCTCGATCCTGACCTCATGGTGAACTACCGGCCGGTGTCCCACCTACCGTTTATCTCGAAAATTCTCGAAAAAATTGTCGCACAGCAGCTAAATGAACACTTAGTGACTAACAATCTCTGTGAACCTTTTCAATCCGGTTTCAGGGCAAATCACTCTACGGAGACAGCCCTCGCAAAAATGACTAATGATCTATTGCTAACGATGGATTCTGATGCGTCATCTATGTTGCTGCTTCTTGATCTTAGCGCCGCTTTCGATACTGTTGATCATAATATTTTATTAGAGCGTATCAAAACGCGTATTGGGATGTCAGACTTAGCCTTGTCTTGGTTTAACTCTTATCTTACTGACAGGATGCAGTGTGTCTCCCATAACAATGTGACCTCGGACTATGTTAAGGTAACATGCGGAGTTCCCCAGGGTTCAGTTCTTGGCCCTGCACTCTTTAGTATTTACATGCTGCCGCTAGGTGACATTATACGCAAATACGGTGTTAGCTTTCACTGTTATGCTGATGACACTCAACTCTACATGCCCCTAAAGCTGACCAACACGCCGGATTGTAGTCAGCTGGAGGCGTGTCTTAATGAAATTAAACAATGGATGTCCGCTAACTTTTTGCAACTCAACGCTAAGAAAACGGAAATGCTGATTATCGGTCCTGCTCAACACCAACATCTATTTAATAATACCACCTTAACATTTGACAACCAAACAATTAAACAAGGCGACTCGGTAAAGAATCTGGGTATTATCTTCGACCCAACTCTCTCGTTTGAGTCACACATTAAGAGTGTTACTAAAACGGCCTTCTTTCATCTCCGTAATATCGCTAAAATTCGTTCCATTTTGTCCACAAGCGATGCTGAGATCATTATCCATGCGTTCGTTACATCTCGTCTCGATTACTGTAACGTTTTATTTTCAGGCCTCCCTATGTCTAGCATTAAAAGATTACAGATGGTACAAAATGCGGCTGCTAGACTTTTGACAAAAACAAGAAAGTTTGATCATATTACGCCTATACTGGCTCACTTGCACTGGCTTCCTGTGCACCTAAGATGCGACTTTAAGGTTTTACTACTTACGTATAAAATACTACACGGTCAAGCTCCTGCCTATCTTGACGATTGTATTGTACCATATGTCCCGGCAAGAAATCTGCGTTCAAAGAACTCCGGCTTATTAGTGATTCCCAGAGCCCAAAAAAAGTCTGCGGGCTATAGAGCGTTTTCTATTCGGGCTCCAATACTATGGAATGCCCTCCCGGTAAAAGTTAGAGATGCTACCTCAGTAGAAGCATTTAAGTCTCATCTTAAAACTCATTTGTATACTCTAGCCTTTAAATAGACTCCCTTTTTAGACCAGTTGATCTGCCGTTTCTTTTCTTTTCTTTTCTACTCTGCTCCGGGGTGGACCGCTAGCCTGTCCATCAGATGGGGACATCTCTACGCTGCTGACCCGTCTCCGCTCGGGATGGTTCCCGCTGGCCCCACCATGGACTGGACTTTCGCTGATGTGTTGGACTTTCACAATATTATGTCAGACCCACTCGACACCGAGGATGTCGTTGTGGCTTGTACAGCCCTTTGAGACACTTGTGATTTAGGGCTATATAAATAAACATTGATTGATTGATTGATTGATTGATAAAGCCTCTTCAATTCACTTGAGTCCGAAAATATAATACAAAAACAGCTGTATTACCATGTGTATTTACACATTTTAAAAACTTTTGTAGAATCCTAGCTACCCAATCAACTACCTGTAAACACTAAAAATCCAATCAGAACCACAATTAACTCCCTAATAACAGCATGCAAATAATTCCTAAACTGCAGCAGGGATGAGGGCCACATCCTTGGATCATGTGACTTGTAGTATTACCTAGAGACCTATAGAGGTTTCATCAGTTTCAGGCTGCACACTTAGAAAAACTATTTTCTAATATCGGGGACAAAAACAACTTGTCTTACTTAGTATGATGCCATGTACTTCCACACCACTAGACGGCCAAAACCACGAAGTATGGGTTTTGTCCGCCGTTTCTTTATTAGTTTTTCCTTGCCTCTGTCGCCGAAATGCGTGTTCCTATTGGTTTTCTTTAATAAGCTGGTAGTTGTAGACCTGTAGCATGTGCCCTCAGACACCCTGTTGTGAAGTAAAGCCACATAAATAGTTGGCTTGATTGCAGGTTTAAATACGGCAGCCTCCCAGTCAGGAGATTGAGGGTTCAAATCTCTTGAGTAAATTGTCCATGTGTGTGCATGGACTTGACTGCAAACCACAATAAATAAAAGATGTTATAATGATAAATGGGTTATACTTGTATAGCGCTTTTCTACCTTCAAGGTACTCAAAGCGCTTTGACAGTATTTCCACATTCACACACACATTCACACACTGATGGCGGGAGCAGCCATGCAAGGCGCTAACCAGCACCCATCAGGAGCAAGGGTGAAGTGTCTTGCCCAAGAACCACAACGGATGTGACTAGGATTGTAGAAGGTGGGGATTGAAATGAACACCTCTCTTATAGTGCCAAAAAAACTAAAGTCTATTGTCATTTTTATTGGATGTGTTTTGAGTGATAGATTTGTATTCACTGTGCAACAGTGGGTTCTTGCTTAGGCTATGATTGTATGTAATATACAAACCCCGTTTCCATATGAGTTGGGAAAATGTGTTGGATGTAAATATAAACAGAATAAAATAATTTGCAAATCATTTTCAACCCATATTCAGTAGAATATGCTACAAAGACAACATATTTGATGTTCAAACTGATAAACGTTTTTTTTGCAAATAATCATTAACTTTACAATTTGATGCCAGCAACATGTGACAAAGTTGTGAAAGGTGGCAATAAATACTGATAAAGTTGAGGAATGCTCATCAAACACTTATTTGGAACATCCCACAGGTGAACAGACAAATTGGGAACAGGTGGGTGCCATGATTAGGTATAAAAGTAGATTCCATGAAATGCTCAGTCATTCACAAACAAGGATGGGGCGAGGGTCACCACTTTGTCAACAAATGCGTGAGCATATTGTTGAACAGTTTAAGAAAAACCTTTCTCAACCAGCTATTGCAAGGAATTTAGGGATTTCACCATCTACGGTCCGTAATATCATCAAAGGGTTCAGAGAATCTGGAGAAATCACTGCACGTAAGCAGCTAAGCCCGTGACCTCAGGCTGCACTGCATCAACAAGCAACATCAGTGTGTAAAGGATATCACCACATGGGCTCAGGAACACTTCAGAAACCCACTGTCAGTAACTACAGTTGGTCGCTACATCTGTAAGTGCAAGTTAAAACTCTCCTATGCGAGGCGAAAACCGTTTATTAACAACACCCAAAAACGCCGTCGGCTTTGCTGGGCCTGAGCTCATCTAAGATGGACTGATACAAAGTGGAAAAGTGTTCTGTGGTCTGACGAGTCCACATTTCAAACTGTTTTTGGAAACTCTGGATGTCGTGTCCTCCGGACCAAAGAGGAAAAGAACCATCCGAATTGTTATAGGCGCATAGTTGAAAAGCCAGTATCTGTGATGTTATGGGGGTGTATTAGTGCCCAAGACATGGGTAACTTACACATCTGTGAAGGCGCCATTAATGCTGAAAGGTACATACAGGTTTTGGAGCAACATATGTTGCCATCCAATCAACGTTACCATGGACGCCCCTGCTTATTTCAGCAAGACAGTGCCAAGCCACGTGTTACATCAACGTGGCTTCATAGTAAAAGAGTGCAGGTACTAGACTGGCCTGTCTGTAGTCCAGACCTGTCTCCCATTGAAAATGCGTGGCGCATTATGAAGCCTAAAATACCACAATGGAGACCCCCGAAAAGTTAAACAACTTAAGCTGTACATCAAGCAAGAATGGGATAGAATTCCACCTGAGAAGCTTAAAAAATGTGTCTCCTCAGTTCCCAAACGTTTACTGAGTGTTGTTAAAAGGAAAGGCCATGTAACACAGTGGGGAACATGCCCTTTCCCAACTACTTTGGCACGTGTTGCAGCCATGAAATTCTAAGTTAATTATTATTTGCAAAAAATAAAGTTTATGAGTTTGAACATCAATTATCTTGTCTTTGTAGTGCATTCAATTGAATATGAGTTGAAAAGGATTTGCAAATCATTGTATTCCGTTTATATTTACATCCAACACAATTTCCCAACTCATATGGAAACGGGGTTTGTAAATAAAGTCTTAAAGTTGTCCCTTCTCTTGCACATCCGGTAGTCAGCTGACAGCTCCAACGTGCGCATTATGAAGTTGTCACTGTGACATTTTTACATAATTAAGAATGTGCATTGTGATTGATTGGAGGCTTTCATTATATTACAAATAAAGAAAGTGGGCAAAACAAATCAATAACATGGCGCTAGTTTCCGCCACAACAGCTAGCCGCCAAAGTTTCCGCCTATCACTGCCTTGCATACTTCAACAGGAGAGGTACTCATCGTTTGTTTGCACATAAACATTACAAAATATAAAATGGACAGTGCATAAATGCGGCATACACGCCAGGACTGAATTCGCTCACGTTTGAGCTTCAATGCTAACTCATTAAAGCCACCTTTGTAATTCACAAACAAATACACTCAAAACGCCATTTATTTTCAACACGTCCCTGAGAAGCGTTTAAATGTATGCAATTCGCCAAAAATGTATATAAGTGTGTATGTATTCACCTCTTCGCTGTGGCTCGAGTCGAAACCCGCTTCTCTCCGCCGCTTGTACTTCTCAGTCACCCCGAGCAGGCGCAGCAAGGCCGGGTCCTCGCTCAACGGGAGGCCGAGGTCTAGAGGCCTCGGCCCTCCGTCCGACGTCTCCCCGTCGTCCGAGCTGAGTCTTCCGCGTTTGGTTCGCTTCCCGAGCCGCAGCCGGCTGGCGCGGCCCGTACAGGGCCTACCCGGGAAACGACCTCGGGCGACCGTCTGAGCGTTCATCGCCACCGCGACGCTGCTGGGTGACGATAATCCGCCTCCGGACGCCGCCATTATTATTCAGCACAACGAAGTGCGCTGCGAAGACGAAACACGCAAGATGGACCGCGTCTCTCTCGCAGGCAGAAGGCGCGAGATAGGAAGGGAGGACAAGTGCATCATGGGAAAAAAAAGCTGACTTCCCTCACCCTTGTTTGGTTCGCTTTGTTGTTTATTTTAAAATACATTTTAAAGCAGGACTATTTGCGGCTGTATTTTGATTTAACGTGTAAAACAATCACCCCATTGCTAGTCTTTTCCGCTCTAAAAACACGTTCAATTATTTTTTAACTCTTTCATCGCCATACGATCCGTTGTGCAAAAAATTATTGTTGTATTACATACAACTTCATCATTTTCAGTATACATTTTATGTCTCATCTAACCTGATATTTCATGTTATACCTTTTTGCATCTTGCCTGTAAAAAGCCTATAAATGATGATCATAATAATAATATATTTTTAGGCAAATTTCTGGCCACTCAAAGCCACCGTAGAAAGCATAAACAACATTAGATTGAGCGAACTAATCCCTTTTTTAAAAAAATAAACGTAACCAAAGATCATTTAAATTTAAAATTTAAAAAAATACTCTAAAACAACTTTACTATAGGTGTGGTTTATTTATGTTGGACATGCTTAACAAGTTACATTTACAGTTTAAAATGTTTGAAGAGGAGTTGGAAGAAGCAGATATTTAATGTTGATTTTTCTCTATATCTATTATTGATAAATCATACATCATTCATGTCTTCTACATATTATCACTAAAACATTAGATTTTCGTATCATAAACTGTGACTTATAATGAATTGTTACATAAATAGAACAAATAGAAATAAGGTACTGTACTTTTGGATGTTTTTTCCTTGATGTGCTGTTTATACAACATAAAAGAACAGCAATCTATGACTGTTCAGGTAAATAAAGAAACAAAACATTTTGAAAAATCCCTATAATGCCAAAGCACCAGAAAGATGCCACATAAGCAAGTTCTGTTTGTTGCACATTGTTTATTTTGAAAAAAGAATAGTACACAGAAACACTAGACTTAAAAAACAAAACAAAAGTACAATTAGATTTGCGATCCATGCATAAAAAATAAAATGTATTACATTTATTAGGTGAGCATTTGTTGAAATTAAAATGTTTCTTTGCTGATTTCCTTGCGATTGCAAACCATGTTTGACGCTAAACTGTGCTAGCAAGCGGGGTAGCAGAAATGGTGGATTTGCAAAGCTACATATTTTCTAGTTGGTGACTGTACAGCATGACTGTAAAAAACTACACACAGGGGTAACATGACTTCCATCATGAATCAATAAAGTCTGAAGCAAAGTCACATGACATGAGAGTGACCAGAAATTGTAAATATTTCAATGGTCATGTGTTCTGTTACAGCATCAATGCTTCTTGCAAGATAAGTGAGGAACGTGCTGGTTCTTTTTGTGCATCCTCAGGGCGTCAACAGACGGGAATACCAGGTCACAACCTTCCTCCGAACAAGGGATCTTGCGTTCCGGCGATAGAGCATCTGTTCTTCTCACCCTCTTGCTGTACTTTTGAGTGTTTGCCTCCGGGTCACGTTTCCTTACGGGCTTCTTCGCAGCTTTGTTGATCCGCCATTGGTGGTTCAAGAGCGCTTGCCGGGTGTGAAAACAGCCAAAGCATGTCATGCAACGGTGCCTGCCGGTCTCCGTTGCGTCCTTGTCGTGCACCTTGATGCAATGAACGTGAAACTGTAAGAGGTTGATGCAGCGGACCGTAGGGTGGCAGTCCCGACAGTGCCATTCTCTGTCAGGACAGTCGTGTCGTTTGTGTTTGATCAGCTGTAAACACAACCACAAATAGCATGTTACCACATGAGATCATCTTTAGGAAGCGTACTGGCGGGCCACTCACCTTTGTGAAGGTGTCAAATTTTGTGTTGCAGAAAGAGCAGACGGGGAGCTCATCGGTGCGGTGGGTGGCCTGGTGCACGCTGAGCTCCTCGGGTGAGGCAAAGTCCCTGTCACACTTATAACATATGAAGCGGGTATTGTTCTGCAACAAAATTGTAAAAAGTATTGATGAAAATACCAATTAAATTCAAATTTGTTAACAGTAAATGCAGTATACAATTGAGTAACACATATAGTCCCCACTCCACTCCATGGTGGAGTGGGGACTATATGTTTTACTCAATTATATGTGTTAGTCATTATAGCTCAATTGTATACTCTACCAACTGAGCTACAATTGTATAGCTCAGTTGGTAGAGTGGGCGTGCCAGCAACTAGAGGGTTACAGGTTCGATCTCCACTTCCGCCATCCTAGTCACTGCCGTTGTGTCCTTGGGCAAGACACTTTACCCACCTGCTCTCAGTGCCACCCACACTGGTTTAAATGTAACTTAGATGTTGGGTTTCACTATGTAAGCGCTTTGAGTCACTAGAGAAAAAGTGCTATATAAATATAATTCACTTCACTTCACTTCTACTCCTGAACCGCTGTACACTAAAGGGTGAAAACCTGTCAACACGTGCACTATTACTGTATTGCTTGTGTTAATATTTTTCGGTTGTTTGGACCCAAGGGGATGGGTCAAATGCAGAGGACAAATTTCACCACATCTAGTGTGTGTGTGACAATCATTGGTACTTTAATCTTAATCTTTAATAAGTCAAATTGAGTTGAAATTTCTCGCACAGCTCTTCAAACACCAATAGTAACTTTAGGGTGTTTAGCCAAAACGCCACAAAATTCGATACGGAAACCGTGAGGGGACTGACAATCACAAGTGTGTAAACTTTGATTAGGATTGGTTGAAAAAAATGTGGGCTGGTGCTTGAGCAGCGGATATAACGATCTACTCTCCTAATTATTTATTATTTTAAAGACTAAATACTGCAGAGGTCACCAACCTTTTCGAGCCCAAGATACCTTACTTACTTACTTAGGCCTTTAAATTCCCTAAGGAACATAGGCCATTGATGAAACTCCTCCATCCCCTTCGGTCTTGTGCCCTCCGCTCCAGTTGTTGCCATGACAGCCCTTGCCAAGATACCTGGTCTTAGCAAAATGCAAGCAACATCTACCCCTGCGTCAACTATGTTTTTTATATATATACAGTACAGGCCAAAAGCTTGGACACACCTTCTCAATCAATGCGTTTTTCTTTATTTTCGTGACTATTTACATTGTAGATTGTCACTGAAGGCACCAAAACTATGAATGAACACATGTGGAGTTATGTACTTAACAAAAAAGGTGAATAACTGAAAACATGTTTTATATTCTAGTTTCTTCAAAATAGCCACACTTTGCTCTGATTACTGCTTTGCACACTCTTGGCATTCTCTCGATGAGCTTCAAGCACACCTGTAAAGTGAAAACCATTTCAGGTGACTACCTCTTGAAGCTCATCGAGAGAATGCCAAGAGTGTGCAAAGCAGTAATCAGAGCAAAGGGTGGCTATTTTGAATATAAAACATGTTTTCATTTATTTTTTTACCTTTTTTGTCAAGTACATAACTCCACGTGTTCATTCATAGTTTTGATGCCTTCAGCGACAATCTACAAAGTAAATAGTCCTGAAAATAAAGAAAATGCATTGAATGAGGAGAATGTGTGTCCAAACTTTTGGCCTGTATTGTATATTATATATATATATATTTTTTTTTTAAAGACAAAGCTTTGTGTTGTTGATATTAGCTGGTGTCAATATTTTTGGCCTTTTCCCCAAATTTTGCTGGTGTTTTTTGTTGTGTTTTGTAATGTGCCTATAGGGCCAAGGACAATCGAGTCACGGGCCACAGACGGCTCCTGTGCAGCACTTTGGGCACCCGTGCTGTAGAAGCTACCTCTTTACGGCTACTATAGTCTTAGTACCGTAGCATATTTGTTCTGGTTAAATATGGGACGTGAGTCACATGGCTTTTACTATTTTACTGTTGTAGTTGTAAAAAAAAAAAGACTGAAATCAATAAAAGGAGGCCGATACTGACACATCCCATCCATCCATCCATCCTTTTTGTACCGCTTGTCCCTCTAGGGATCGCGGGGGGTGCTGGAGCCTATCCCAGCTGCATTCGGGCAGAAGGCGAGTTACACCCTGGACAAGTCGCCACCTCATCGCAGGGCCAACACAAAGACAGACAACATTCACACTCACATTCACTCACTAGGGACCATTTAGTGTTGCCAATCAACCTATCCCCAGGTGCATGTCTTTGGAGGTGGGAGGAAGCCGGAGTACCCGGGGGGAACCCACACAGTCACGGGAGAACATGCAAACTTCATACAGAAAGATCCCGAGCCCAGGGATCAATCCCAGGACCTCCTTATTGGGAGGCACACACACTAACCTCTGTACCACCGTGCTGCCCAATATGCCAATTATCAGCCCGGCCGATAATGGGTCAATCTCTACTTTTGAGGTCCCTTTCAGACCACACATCAAGGGTTCTGTCATTTTGATAATTATAAATCTATTATACAAATATATATGTATATATACAGTACAGGCCAAAAGTTTGGACACACCTTCTCAGTCACAACACAACTGATGGTCCCAACCCCATTGATAAAGCAAGAAATTCCTCTAATCAACCCTGATAAGGCACACCTGTGAAGTGAAAACCATTCCAGGTGTACATTCATAGTTTTGATGCCTTCGGTGACAATCTACAATGTAAATAGTCATGAAAATAAAGAAAACACGTTGAATGAGAAGTTGTGTCCAAACTTTTGGCCTGTACTTTATATATATATATACATATCTATATATATCTCTATATATATATATATATATATATATATATATATATATATATATATATATATATATATATATATATATATATATATATATATATATTTATTTATTTTTTTTCTTAAGATGAAAAAGACGGAATTTATTAATGAAATGTGCCTATAAGATCCACATTCTAATGCAGTGATTCTCAAACTGTGGTAAACACCAGTAGTGGTACGCCAATGAATCACTTAATTAAATATCTAAACACAGTGTTACTGTTCAAACTGTGTGTATTGTCACAGTGGCCAAAATATTTAAATAACTTGTTAAATAAAACCTCTGCCTTGTTTTTAATAAATATTTAGGCCTACTATGCAAGTGTATTTTAATGTTTGTCATTATGGTGGTACTTGGATAGCTAAGTGTTGTCTGTGGTGGTACTTGGCGAAAAAAGTTTGAGAACCACTGTTCTAGTGTTTTTGTTATTTCTACAATGTGTCTGTTGCAAGCCAAAAACAAACAAACCGCACTTTATGGAGCATTTTTACCTTCATCAGCTGCTTTGCGTAAAGGTCTGGATGAGTCCTTCTCATGTGCGTGTCTTGTCTCTTAAAGTCAGGGAAGGTGATGTGACATTGAGAACAGAAATGACTACAATCCACCCCTGCAACAGAATCCGTTGCAACTGTGGTGGCCTTCTTCACCTCAATGACTTTCGGCATATTCAGCATTTCTATGTCTTCACACCTGGTTCGGTGTAATAGAAACAAATATACATAGTATTATATGACAATGGCTACATATACAGCAGCAGGCAAAAACCAGGCCATAAATGACCGCAGACTTGCCCGCGAGTAAATTTCAAAACTTGGTACTGAAAAAATTAAATTAACACTATTGTTATGTACTGTAGAAGCAGGGATGTCCAAACTTTTCCCACCGATAGCTGCCAAACCTATCTAGAAATGTTAGGAAGTTACAGTATATAGATTTTGGGGGAAAAACACCATGTCAGCTGTGCATTTTTTCAGTTAGCTGTGGTTATTTTATAAATATTTAAACTTTCTTCTCGTAAATTTATTTTACTCATAATTTCATGACATTATTCTTATTATATTTTGACATTATTGTCATAAGGCAGGGGTGTCAAAGTCATTTTAGCTCAGGGGCAGCAAGGAGGAAAATCTGTGCACACGCGGGCCGGACTATTAAAATCATAGCATTAAAACAAAAAATAAAGACAACTTCAGATTGTTGTCTTTGTCTTACTTTGGCCAAAAATAGAACAAACACATTCTGAAAATAAAACAATAAAAATATAGAAAAAAAATACCGACAGTGGTAAAGTTTACATCCAAGAAGGAAAGAAGAAAGTGAATGAATGATTATAACTGAATACATTTACATATGCATAAACATTTGTTTTCTTTTGCATTATTTTTTTTAATGAATTAAGTAACGTTTATGACAACCTTTTTCCAAACAATATAGAATGTGAGATATAACAGGATAATGCATACATTTTACATTTGTTTTCAAAACGGTTACAAAAAAGTGGGACCCCAAAACTTTACTGTGGGACCTCATTTTTATGACTTGATGGGCCCATTTTGAAAATTCCTAGCACCAACACTGATGGAGTATTGGTGCGTGCAAAACAGAAGCAGGCGGCTGTGGCCTGCAGGCCGATTTTAATACTAATCAAATATCATCCCGCGGGCCTTGACTTTGACACATAGGTCATAAGGTTACAACTTTTCCTAACCAAATTATTCCAAAACGTTATTCTCATAATATTACGACTGTTAAGAAAATACCATATTTTTGCCGTGAAGGGGAACTGCACTTTTTTTATTTTGCTTATCATTCACAATTTCTATGTAAGACAAGAACACATTTTTTATGCATTCCAAGTTGTTAAATACGGCAAGTACCAAGTGGCTGACAATGCAGCTAATGGCAGTACAGTATTCCGCCCATAAAGCCCTCTAAAAAACATAAAAAAATTGCCAACAATACTCCATTCACAACTCGGGAACTGAATATTAACCAAGTATTAGCAATATTGTTATTATAATGGGCTGCTGGTTGCATTAGCTCTATGCTTTTAAAGTTTCCCTCTTGTTTTCATGTGTTTTTACCAGATTTTTTGCAGAATTTTTGTATCTGTACTGCAACCACATCATTTCCCTGTTGAGGGGTGAATAAAGTCTATCCTATCCTATTATGTTCGTAGTTTGTATATCTTGTTCAGCAATTAGCAAAACTGCTTAGTGTTTCACTAAAGCGTAATCTGTTTATCACTCAGATTCGATAGCTGGTTGCTCATCCTCCGTCTATTCAGGCTAAAAAATATAAGGTTCTGGATCATCATTTGTCCCAAAGTAATCGTTGTTGTCTCTCGTGAAGTCCGCCAAGAGAAGTAGTGTTGTTGTTGAAGGAAAAAGCGAACGTTGTGATGCGTCTGTGAAAGTAATATGCCGCCGTATGCTTAAAATGAGCAAAATACGTAACTATTAATGTGCCTGTTACTACATTACATAATACTTGCAGCTTGTATATAAAACACTGATGGAAGCTTTTGAAGGTTTTTTACAGCGCTGTATAGGCGGAAAAGAGGACTCCTATTGAGTCCATTGTTAGCTGACTTTTGCTAGCGTTTATTTACTAATTAGAATGTATAAAAAAGACATACTGTAAGTGTTCTTGTCTTAGATAAGGTAGACAATATTCCAAAAAAGTGCAGTTCCCCTTAAATACAATTATAACTTTATCCTGAATTGCAACTTTATTTTTGTGAAAATGACTACCATATTTTCATGTTATTTTAAGTATGTATTTTGATAATGTACCTGTCCTAAAAAACAGCTTCGTACCGAAAGTAGCCCTCAAACCCCTTTTGAAAATATATTTTTTTGTGGAGGCTCTCTGACCATCTTTTGGCATTACTTAGCATATATATTTTTTGTCTAGTGTAAAATAAATGTATTGCTTATGTTTTAAGTGTGACTTCATTTACGACTATATTAGCCTATTGTTGAGGTAAAAAAAAAGACCCCCAGTAACCCTGAAAGAGGCAAGCAGTAGGAAAATGGATGGATGGATGGATGACTTAAAAGAAATTCACCGGGTGGAACAAATAACGATGACAAAAAAACGCTATTTTTTACATTCGTACAGTTTGTATCAAATGTAGCTATTTTATTTGTTAAGTAAACCATATAGAGGACATATATGTGTTTTAAATACATCACTAGTACATAAAAACGTTTACATTTGCGTACCTCCAGTAAGCATTAGCGACGCCAAGTGTTGTTCTTTCGCACCACGTGACCTATGGTAACGAAATCTCGTCGAGCGAAACCCCACGAGACTTCCGGAAACCGAGGAAATTTGACTACACTTGACTTGTGCAATCTGGTTATTCTGAAACAACATTGACAACAATATTTTTTTAATCCATGTTTAATATCTCTGCCATTTTGACTTATTAAAGGTTCAACCTTTTTTATTTACATAACCTCTTTTCCCCGTGACCCCAAAAGGGACAAGCGGTAGAAAATGGATGGATGGATGGATGGATGGATGGATGGATAACCACTTTTATTTCATTTTTAACACATTTTTCTTTATTTGTGCATTGTCCATTTTGTATTTCGCGAAACAGAAATGTTGAATTACCGTAATTGTGGGCATATTAACACACATAGTGTGAATTACTTATCAGTACAGTATATAGTTGTATATTTATTGTATTGACTCATTGTATTTTATTGTATGATTGAAGGACTCAAATTATCAACATTTTAGTTATTAAACAGATTCGTTTAAGATGTATTATTTTATGGTATCAGAGGAAGCCATGTTGCTTAATGTTTATGTGTACTGTAATTGAGGTTTGTTATTTTGCCTTTTTTCTATGCTGTGTAAACTGACGCTCCTTTACACCTCAAATTCCCAACAGATTAAAAAAAATCACTTGAACAGGACAATATAAGCTCTGCTTCCTACTATGCCATTTTGGACAATTTAAATACATATGTAAACATGATGTTCTTACATTTAACTTGTTAAGAATGTCCAAAAAACAATACCAAAAATATTAACTCATCATATTTACAAAAAGACGCCAAAATTGAATATATGGTTCAATACAATTTTATTAATATTTTCATATCACACAAGGTAAGGAGACAAAAAAGATGCACATTATTTCTTTTTAAATATTGTGTCACTGAAACAAGCATGAGGTTCAAGTAGTGATGAAGCAGAGGACGATGAAACAGCCTTTTAAACGCTCGCCTGCTGCTGCTGCTTGAATTCAGTAATTCGGTTTTCCATTACGGGCCTGAAGTGCCTGATCAATCCCTGGGAGAAGAGAAACAAATCACATAGGAGCGTTTCAATCCGTCAAAAGGGCACACTGCATAAGGGTGTTTACAAAGTGTAAATTGGCCAAGTTGGCACCTGCTTTGAGACTGAAAGTAAACATGCAATGGAAACCTGTATTATTGGTGGAGAAAATCTTGTCAACAATCAAAGGTCACTTGGTTGCATGAGAAGAGGTCAGTTCCAGACGCAGTGATGCTCAATGTTTTTGTTTACCTGCACGGGCCATGCAGCGCCGTCTCCCAGGGCGCAGATCGTGTGTCCTTCGATCTGCTTACTGATCTCCCAGATCATGTCGATCTCCGCTGCACGTGCATCACCGCGCACAAAACGCCACATCATATTGTTCATCCAGTCCACCCCTTCACACAACAACAAACAGGGGTAAAGATGGTTGCATTACAGTACGTGCAGTAATGTACAAATCAAATCAAAAGCCCCAACCTTCTCTGCAGGGCGTGCACTGGCCACAACTCTCATGCTTGTAGAACTCAATCAGACGTGCGATGGCTCTGATGATGTCAGTCTGCAAAACACGCCCACCCGAGGGGGAAACATTTGAATGGGATGTCACTTTAAGAATGAGTGTGAATGTAAACATACGGATTTGTCCATGACGATCAGCGCTGCCGTGCCCAAGCCAGTCTGAGCCTGGACGAGGCCGTCAAAGTCCATCAGCACCTCTTCGCACACCTTCTTGGGAATGAGGGGTGTCGAGGAACCGCCAGGGATGACGGCGAGGAGGTTGTCCCAACCGCCGCGGACGCCACCTGTCAAAATACATGTTAGTTTGCATTCAGTTAGTGTGCACGCTCAATTAAACCATTTGTTTTGAGTGGTAGCTCAACTTAAGAGTGTTTAGAGAGAAGAGCAGATTCTCGGATAATTGAGCATCCCCACAATTAGTTAATGCAGAAAATGCCAGAGTGAACCCCATAAAGGAGATACTGTAGAAGTCCACTCTCCAAAGTAAATGCTGTACATTATTATTACATTAATTCATAAAACTACATTTTCTTGTATTGTTTTTTACACAATATTTATCATCTAAAAGTTAGTTTTTATTTTTAAAATACATATTACATGTTAAAATGATGCTGTTTTGGGGGGGCCAAGCACCAATTTCATTGATTTCAATTCATTTCAATGGGAAACTATGAAATTATAAATAAGAGTTCTGAGTTAAGGCCTCCGTCACAGAACCAGTTAGGCAGTAAAGCTTTCTGGTGCAACTCACCATCAAACATAAAACAAAACATTCCCATAATAAAACAGTAAAATAATTAGATTCTCACAGACCTCCTCACAGAGCTCTACACACACAACCACCTCCATCATTCAGGACTCCACACACCCACTGCACTCATCATTCCAGCTGCTATCATCAGGCTACCAATTTAAAGTCCACTTGCTCGGAAAAAAATATGTAAAAAAAACATTCATTCCCACTGCCATCATCACTTTAAAAAAAGAAAATAAATGAACACTGCTGCATAATCTCTTATATCCTGTATGTTTTGTGTCTATGATTTCTTAAATTTTTATGTTTCCTCTCTTATTGTTCTGCCCTGTATATTCTCTTAAAGGCTGTCGAATGTCTGTGTTGTAACAACCAATAAAGGTTATCTATCTCATATTTGAAGTACTACTATATGCATATTTGTTCTGACACAGAAGTTGTTTAGGTAAGGGATTCTTAACCTTTTTGATCTCTGGGTCCTACTTTTTCGAAAAAGAGAATAGAAAAAGAGCTATCAATCTGTCAATCCCACTCAACTATTAACACTGGATTAGTAATCTTACTCTTGATTTTGATTGTAATCAATTATATTTAACCTACTTAAAGTTTAACAGAATAAACCATGTCAAATTATATGAAACCATGAGCTAATGACGAAGATTTTTAACAAGGCTAAATAATAAAAAAAAAACTTAGCAAATATACAGCAAAAGAAGAGAATCATTAAAACTGATGACAAATACATTTACATACAATTACAAGCAAACAGACGGAGCGAGTGGCTGCAGTTTGATGAGGACGTGTCCAACATTATCCAAGCCACAGCCAAAGGAGATGTCGACAGCAGGCTCCAGGCAATGAGTACCATCATCGTCAGCTATGGCTCAGAAAGATTTGGACGGATGGAGAAGGGCAAACTCAAATACAGAGTTGGCCAAAATTTAAAACTGAACAAAGTCGCGGGCCAAGGTTGAACAAATTAACCTTTTAATAGGGACCCAAACAAGTTTTGCATTAAATATTGAACAAGCAAGGCTTATATAATTTTATAGTGACATGCAAAATCGCGTTTCAAATAATAATAATTAAAAAATATCAATGGCATATCAAATACAATTTAAATAAAAATTGAATGCCTCTTTTCTATTTGCAGCCTTCTGAGGTAAATATCAACATTAACTTTTTCATCCATCCATCCATCCATTTTCTACCGCTTATTCCCTTCGGGTTCGCGGGGGGCGCTGGAGCCTATCTCAGCTACAATCGGGTGGAAGGCGGGGTACATTTTATTTAATTAACTTTTTCCACAGGCTAATACATTTGAAAATAAAATAATGAATAAACCAACCATTCAGGACTTTAAACGGCTCAGTTTGCAACACACTGATCTAATCTGATGTGCCCAAGCCAGATACCTGGCATCTTTTCTTGGATGCTAATTCATTGATGTCGGGGCTCAGGCTTTGAGCTGAAGCAACCCTCATTATCGAACGAAGGTGTTCATCAGTCATTATTTCTCGTATTCCACAGTCTTGGGGGCGTGCCTTACAGGCACTGCTTTTAACGTCCTCTACGAGCTGACGTCACGTCCGCTTTTCATCCCTTCTAACAAAGTGCCCGCCCAGTCATAGGATATAATTTGCCTGTACGCACACACACGTAAATGTAACGCATCCTTGATCAACAGCGATGCAGTTTACACTGAGAGTGGTCGTATAAGCAACTTTAACATTGTTAGAAATATACGCCACACTGTGAATCCACACCAAACAAGAATGACAAACACATTTTGGGAGAACATCCGCACAGTAACACAACATAAACACAACAGAACAAATACCCACAACCCTTTGGAGCACTAACTCTTCCGGGACTCTACAATATATAGGGGACTAACGGGGGAAGTCCTTCTTTAGCTGTCGCCTTGTTTTATCATATATTACCGCCTTTGCACATGTCAATGTTTAGTTTTGTATTCACAATAAATCCACACAAAATCCGTACTTGGGTGCAATGTTCACAGAGTCTCGTATGCTTCCGTCGCAGGTGAGTGATGATGGTCATGGACTTGTGGTTAAAGGAAGAGTTGTTTAATGTTGGATTGTCCGATTTGTTGCAACAGTCAGACATTCAGTCATTGTGGCAGCGCAATGATTTATGAGCACGTCATGCAATGCACGTTTGCAAGACGAGCGGGTATAGCGCGTGGCCGCGCTCGGGGAGTGTGGCCGCGGTGTCGAGAGCGGCTGGATCTAAGCCTGAAGAGAGAGAGGCAGAGGTTAAAAGGCCTGCCTGTTTGCAGGTTTGTTGGTCATTCTCCGGGTGGGAGTGTCACTGATGTCTTATTAATACTTCGACCGATAGGGTCCCAAAGATCGACGGGTTGGTGACCCCTGGACTAAAGCGTATTGCGCGGGGTAAAAACACGACACAACGGCTGCGTTTTGTTCACAATAATAGAAGAATTGAACAAATTAAAGAGACAGTTTGAAAAAAAAAAGACTATATCTTCGAATCTTAGTAATACAAAAATTATATAATTTAGTAGAAAAGAAATTAAAACACAAATACAAATAGACGGACATTGAAATAGTAAAATAAACCACATTTTGGGTGTACTACATTGGAGGCAGCCACCACAGTTGACATACTTCACACACAAGTCACAATTTCTCTGTGATTGATTGTTGGTCCAAAGCAAATTATTTTGGCAAAATGAGGGCAATAAGTCATTTTTTGGTCGTTCTGTCTCTTTTTTTAAGTTTATTGCGCTGTCGGGTGCGTGTTGGAATGCAGCAGCGGAGTGCGTCAAGTACGGCTGCAAAATTATACTTTTACGAAATAAAAGCATGTTTTATTGTAAGTTTATGAGCTGTTTAGAACTTTATATAGACATACTATTTTGGTTTATTTAATCAGAAAAACCAACATCAAAACGACAGCAATTGCATGCATCCGGGCACAGCTACACACGTCTTCAGTAGCAGTCATGGCGCTTGTTGTTTAGTTGACTATACTCTCTTTATACACAACCCTGAACAATGGGCCCTATGGTTAAGAAACAATGGTTTAGTTAGGCCTCAAAATGTGTAATAAAATGTGGTACTTCTTAAAATAGTGACTTTTGCTCTGAAAACAACATAAATAATAGTTTATCTAATTAATGGCCACAAGTCTATGTTATTGTAATCATTCATTACTTGAATATTATTTCAAAATTAAAAATGACAAAAATACAATACACATCTTAATATTATTGGGTGCCAGCGACTTTCTCAGTTGAGTAAATAAATGCGGCTGGCCATCATATTCTATGGAAACAAATGTGTAATTTTGACCAAGGATAAATGTCCACTGTAGAGGACACTAAATCTCAGGAAGGAATGAATACTACATAATTATTTTCCAGATTTTTCATGGCAGTGCGTGGCCACCTAGCACTGTGCAGTCTGATGTACCTGCGTGTCGCTCGATAAGATCTTTCAGGGGGATGGACATCTCTTCTTCCACGGTGCAGGGGTGGTTGACATGGCCAGAGATGTTAAAAAGTTTGGTGCCAGAGTTTCTTTCTCGTCCGAAACCGAGAAACCACAAGCCTCCACGGCGGCAGATGGTGGGCGCCACGGCCACGGTCTCCACGTTGGCCACAGTTGTTGGACAACCGAAGACACCTTAGCGACGACAGGCGGAAGGAAAGTGTTCATTGAGTGCAGCATTCCAAATCAATACCTGATATTTTAATGACTCACCAACATCTGCAGGGAATGGGGGCTTAAGGCGGGGCTTCCCCTGCTTGCCCTCCAGCGATTCGATGAGAGCGGTCTCCTCGCCGCATATGTAGGCTCCGGCGCCGCGCATCACAAAGACATCGAAGTCGTAGCCCGAACCACAGGCGTTCTTACCAATGAGCCCCGCGGCGTAGGCCTCATTGATGGCCACCTACATGGGGTCAATTGAGTGTACATTAAAAAATCTGACCTTGTGTCATTAGGTCCAGGAAGCTAAAATAAATATTTGACATTACTAAAATACATACTGTAGTTAAAGGAGAACTGCACTTTTTTGGACTTTTGCCCATCTTTTCTGTGCGTTCTAAATGGTGAAATACTGCTAACAAGAGGCGGCTAACATTACAGGTAACAGGGATTGACCAATTTTTCTAATAAAACCCACAAAAAGACAACCAAAAACTTTCATAAACATTTTATACATAAATATAAGAAATGTAAGTATTTATGTAATGTAGTAACAAACACATTCCTGATAACATGTAAGATTTACATTTATTTTAAATAGGAGTGTCTTGATACAACTTTTTTATCTAGCTTTTAGGATTAACCAAATCTCTCTGCCCCATCTTACTAAAGCAGTAAAAATCCACATTTTTACTGCTTTAGTAAGATGGGGTAAAAGCTCAACAGAAAGGAAAGACAGGGTGAAGGCAGACATTAGGCAGGAAGTCTTTGTATTTTTTTAATCTTGTCGTCAAAAGATGTCAAGACACCTTCTCACACATCAGATTTCCAGCTTCACAATACAAGCGCTACGCGTCACAGCTGCTACAGTAACAAAATGAAAAAATTATTTAATTACAATCATGCTTTGAATGTCAAATATGTTTTAGTGTAATCTGTGCTATTTTTACTACATAGTTGTTAGAACATCCGTTGAGGAGTATGCTTTAGAAGCCGGTGACATTTTGTGGCAGATTGAAATAAAGTGTACTGTATATTATTTTATAACATGCTCTGATTAATAGTCCTCAATTACAGAATGTTTATCAAGCTGAATATCACACAATATTGATAAATAGAGAAGGTTAAAACATTGTCATGCAGCAAAACAAATATGATTAACTTGTACAACATGAAATTTACAGAATATCAGAAGCATTTATTCATAGAACTATCACATTTTACATTACCAGACATCTTTGACAATCAAACCATAATGGTAACAATCCACATTTAGTGTTTTAATGCTTGAAACCGGTATCTAAACATGGTGTAACTCCCCCTCAGAATGCCAGTGTTTCGAAAGAAGGAATACAAATTCTGTATTTATATGGAATACAAAATCTGCAGGACACCAACACACTGCAGGTAATTTTTCTAAAATGTCATTAAAAGCATGTTTATGTCCATTTTGTGTTGAGATGTTTAAAAAAAAAGCATATTGTTTAAAACAACATTTCATTAGGAGTAAACTAATTGTCCAATCATGGTAATAAAAACTTGAAAATCTCTGTCTAAGGTGCACTTATTAATGATGAAAAATTATGTTTATCTGCGATTAATCGTGGTTAATTTTAAGTTAACTATGAACAAACTGAAAGAGTGACACTTCTTTTCAGCTATTCACAATCTTTGTCTCGGCGGGGACTAGAGCGAGGCACCGCCGCCAACACTCAAAGTACAGAGAGCCCTGCGACTCACAAGTGAGAAGTGCCACAAAGTAATACAAATTATGAAGAAAAAAATAAGATTACAAAGCCAAATGTCTCACTGTAGGAATATTTCAGTTGCAAATCGGATGGACGATATGAGCCCATCAACTCGAACGAACGCATGAAAATGTCGTTGGGATCCCGTGATGGATGACTTCATTTTTTCAACTCGGAAAAAAATGCACTTTAGATGTTCAATATTTATTTCAGTTACATTTTTGCTTAAAGAAATTAGTCCATTTAATTTTTTGTTTTTTAATTTATTTAAGATAGCTATTTACTTTCTAATTACACAATAGTAAACAATAAACAATAAAAGTGCATTATTATTATCATTATATATTATGATTACATTGCATTATAAACACTGTAAAGTTTTTATTGATTATTTCTTCAGTTTAAGGGCAAGATGTAGACAAAAGCTCTGAGTTTGTCAGCATATAACCAAATATTTTTTAATGTCAATTATTCCATATTGTTTTAATGTGTGGCACCTTGAAACAAGAATATATTGACAGTCTAAAAGTAACATGTCTTTCTTCACTTGTTATTTTTGCAGTGTAATGCATTTTTTTATGTGTAACATAAAAATGGCAAATCTAATCGTAATCGCAATTTTGTAGAAAAAAAACCCAATTAGGTTTTTTCTCAAAATTGTGCAGCCCTATTAGGCACACCCAAGAATCAATGCTACTCAGTGGGAGATATTAACAAACACGCTTATTACTGTAGTGTGCGTCATACCTGCAGGTTGGACGACTCGTTGTAGAACTCCCCACGGATGTAAATGTAGGCGGCGCGAGCCCCCATGGCGCTCCCGGCGACCAGGCAGCCCTCCACCAGCTTGTGGGGGTCATTCCTCATGATCTCCCTGTCCTTGCACGTGCCGGGCTCGCCCTCGTCTGCGTTCACCACCAGATACTTTGGCCTGATTTGGTGCAGGAAGCAATTGACCAACTGCAAAGTTTGGCGTCACGACTCCCTGGGTGTGTTCTAACCTGCCGTCGCTGGGCTTGTTCATGAAGCTCCACTTCATGCCAGTGGGGAAACCGGCTCCACCTCTCCCACGCAGACCCGACACTTTGATCTCATTGAGGATCCAGTCCACTCCCTTCAGGAGGATCTCTTTAGTCTTGTACCAGTCGCCACGCTTCAGGGCACCATTTAACCTGTTGTTAATCATCAAATCAAATCAAACGTTCATATAGCACTTTTCATGCACAGGCAAGTGGCAAGCACAAAGTGCTGCACAAAACAAAACAAACAAAAAAAGAACAATAAAAGAAGAAGAGAAGAAAACACACACATACAGCACTATTGACAATAACAAGGAAAAACAAAACATGGCATGGCACTGAAGATTTTAGGTAAAATGCCACCTTTGAGGCATCTATGAATTGATTAACGTGGACCCCGACTTAAACAAGTTGAAAAACTTATTTGGGTGTTACCATTTAGTGGTCAATTGTACAGAATATGTACTGTTCTGTGCAATCTACTAATAAAAGTTTCAATCAATCAATCAATCAATCCACACTGGAGTCTGCTTAAACTAATATCCTAATACTAACACTGCACAAAAAATATAGGTTTTCATCTTTTTATTGAACACAACATCTAAACACTGACAGTGCAGGGTGGGAAAAGTATGTGAACCTTTGGATTTAATAACTGGTTGATCTTCCTTTGGCAGCAACCAAACGTTTCCTGTAGTTGCAGATCAGACCTGCACAACGGTCAGGAGGAGTTTTGGACCATTCCTCTTTACAAAACTGTTTCAGTGCAGCAATATTCTTGGGATATCTGGTGTGAATCGCTCTCTTGAGTTCATGCCACGGCATCTCAATCGGGTTGAGGTCAGGACTCTGACTGAGCCACTCCGGACGGCGTATTTTCTTCTGCTGAAGCCATTCTGTTGTTGATTTACTTTTATGCTTGGGTTTGTTGTCCTGTTGTATCACCCATCCCTCATGAGCTTCAGTTGGCGGACAGTTGGTCTTAAGTTTTCCTGCAAAATGTCTTGATATACTTGGGAATCCATCGATGAAAGCCATTCGTCCATGCCCTGAGGCAGCAAAGCAGCCCCAAACCATGATGCCACCTCCATCATATTTCACAGTTAGGATGATGTTTTGATGTTGGTGTGCTGTGCCTTTTTTCCTCCACACATAGCGTTGTGTGTTCCTTCCAAACAAGTCAATTTTGGTTTCATCTGTTCACAGAATATTTTGCCAGTAGTGCTGTGGAACATTCAGGTGCTCTTTTGCGGACTTCAAATGGGCAGCAATTTTTTTTGGACAGCAGTGGCTTCTTCACTGGTGTCCTCACATGAACTCCATTCTTGTTCAATGTTTTCGTATTGTAGATTAGTCAACAATAATGTCAGCATGTGCCATAGATTTCTGTATGTCTTGAGCTGACACTGAAGGATTCTTCTTCACCTCACTGAGCATTCTTAGCTGTACTCTCACAGTCATCTTTACAGGTCGACCCTACCTAGGGAGAGTAGCAACAATGCTGAACTTTCTCCATTTGTAGACAGTCTGTCTTACCGTGGACACATGGACATCAAGGCTTTTAGAGATAGTTTTGTAACCCTTTCTAGCTTCATGCAAGTTAACAATTCTTGATCGTAGATCTTCTGTGAGATCTTTTGTGCGAGGCATGGTTCACATCAGGCAATGCTTCTTGAGAACAGCACATTTATGACAAGTGTGTGTTTTTTATAGGGCAGGGCAGCTTTAACCAACACATATGATCTCATCACATTGATTAGGCTCTATGTTGTTTGTGTCCTGGCTCCAGTCAGCTCTTGGAGAAGTCATTAGCCTAGAGGTTCACATACATATATATATATATATACATATATATATATATATATATATATATATATATATATATATATATATATATATATATATATATATATATATATATATATATACATACATATATATACATATATATACATACATATATATACACATATATATATACAAATATATATATATATATATATATATATATACATATACATACATACATATATATATATATATATATATATATATATATATATATATATATATATATATATATATATATATATATATATATATACATATATATATATATACAAGGTGGCAGAGGGGTTAGTGCGTCTGCCTCACAATACGAAGGTCCTGAGTAGTCCTGAGTTCAATCCCGGGCTCGGGATCTTTCTGTGTGGAGTTTGCATGTTCTCCCCGTGACTGCGTGGGTTCCCTCCGGGTACTCCGTCTTCCTCCCACCTCCAAAAACATGCACCTGGGGATAGGTTGATTGGCAACACTAAATTGGCCCTAGTGTGTGAATGTGAGTGTGAATGTTGTCTGTCTATCTGTGTTGGCCCTGTGATGAGGTGGCGACTTGTCCAGGGTGTACACCGCCTTCCGCTCGATTGTAACTGAGATAGTCTCCAGCGGCCCCCGCGACCCCGAAGGGAATAAGCGGTAGAAAATGGATGGATATATACATATATATATATATATATATATAAACATATATCCATCCATCCATTTTCTACCGCGTATCCCTTTCGAGGTCGCAGGGGGTGCTGGAGCCTATCTCAGTTACAATCGAGCGGAAGGCGGGGTACACCCTGGACAAGTCGCTGTTGTCTGTATCTGTGTTTGCCCTGCGATGAGGTGGCGACTTGTCCAGGGTGTACACCGCCTTCCGCCCGATTGTAGCTGAGATAGGCTCCAGCGCCCCCCGCGACCCCGAAGGGAATAAGCGGTAGAAAATGGATGGATATATACATATATATACATATATATATATATACATATATCCATCCATCCATTTTCTACCGCTTATCCCTTTCGAGGTCGCAGGGGGTGCTGGAGCCTATCTCAGTTACAATCGAGCGGAAGGCGGGGTACACCCTGGACAAGTCGCCACCTCATCGCAGGGCCAACACAGATACAGACAACATTCACACTCACATGCACACACTAGGGCCAATTTAGTGTTGCCAATCAACCTATCCCCAGGTGCATGTCTTTGGAAGTGGGAGGAAGCCGGAGTCCCCCACGTTCTCCCCACGCAGTCACGGGGAGAACATGGAAACTCCACACAGAAAGATACCGAGCGCTGGATCGAACCCAGGACCTTCATATTGTGAGGCAGACACACTAACCCCTCTTCCACAATGCTGCCCTATATATATATATATATATATATACTGTGTGTATATATATATATATATATATATATATATATATATATATATATATATATATATATATATATATATGTATATATATATATAGTACAAAACATACGACAAAACACATGCAAAAATAAAAATATAAATAACACAATAAAATTATAAAAAAACAGATGATTAGTGAAAAGCCTGATTAAAAAGGTGCGCCTTTAAAAAGTTCAACTCTCTCTGCAGTCCTGAGGCTCTCTGGCAAACTGTTCCACAGGTGGGGGCCATAGTGGCTAAATGCCGCCTCACCGTGGGTCTTTGTTTTGGTATTCGGTGAAGCTAAAAGGCCAATGCCAGAGGACCTCAGGATCCATGAGGGTTGATACGGTAAAAGCAGGTCAGATAGATAAGAAGGCACAAGTCCATTAAGACATTTAAATACTAATAATATAACTTTAAAATCAACTCTGAAGCGGATGGGGAGCCAAAGCAGCGACTTTAAAACTTGTGTAATGTGCTTCCAACCTATGGTCCTCGTCAGCATGGGTGCAGCTGAGTTTTGTAATAATTGTAGAATTCTGATATTCTTTTTGGGAAGGCCAGAGAACAGGGCATTACAACAGTCTAAACGACAAGAAATAAAAGCATGCATTAGCACCTCCGTGTTGGCCTGAGAGAGAAATTGGCGTTCTCCGGCTATGTTCTTAAGATTATAAAAACCTGTTATGGCTCCAAATAAGCATACAGCGGCATTTATCAGTAAAGGATTATCTTACCCCCAGTCATGACGGCCGTACAGGTTGGTGAAAATTCTATCCTCATCCGCCAGAGGGCCATATGTTGTTTTCTTAGGAGGACTCTAGAAACATTAATGCAACTGTAATGTCACTTAACAATGTTATTTTAGTTTTATAGTAGTAGTAGTTACCTGTGCTGTGCTGTTGAATCGCACAATGCCCGTCACTACGCCTTGACTGAGAGCCGCCGGGGCGCGCGCCACCCCGCTCACGACAGCTCGAGACAGGGACAGCATCCTTGAAAATGGACATTCAGTTGAAGACATTGCCTTAATACTTCCCTTTAGGTAGGTATATATTTTCAACACAATTCAAAACAACACATCTTAATTATTAAAGTGAATCTAGGTTGTTGTTTTTTTTGGGCATGTATTCCATACAGTTGTACTCAAAAATATACAAACCTCTGTTTAAACTATATATATTGTCAAAATGTATTGAACTCCATATATGAAAAAAAATTTCAAACACACTTTGATAAACGGTTTTTGTTATTTAATTTGTTTATTTGCATTGTCTACCTTTACTAGCTTGATAAAATGTAAAGGACTATGCTAAACATACAATAACGTGAGTCGCAGTCGCTACTGAATTACTATTTTCAGTTTCCAATCGGTTTATTACATTTCCATTAAATTGGAAAAACAATTTAAATGAACAATTCTTAAAGTTTTGGGAAATATTTACCATCTCTCTATATTGTGATCCGCATATAATGAATTTAGACGGTGTTTATAACGCAACAACATCATTCAAAACATCCCTTTTCCTACACTTTTCCTAAAACTGCTTCTAAAACTTGAACTTTGATTTAGTGTGGTATAATATGATATTATTATATTGGTGTGGCAAATATTGTTCCCTAAAATGTGTTATGACCAGTATTTGACAACTAACTTGTGTCGTAACGACACACGTAACAGGAGGAGAGCTCAAGGTGAGCGCACACAAATTTAAACGTATGCAAACGTCAAAAACATTTTTAAACTTCCCAAAAACTATTCTTGCTTCATTATTGTATACTGATAAATACATGTTTACGTGGTGACCTCCACGTTACCTAATAAAGCTAAACGCTAGCTTTAGCTTGTGATGCTAGCTGGGCTAACTGTTCACCTTGTAACACCACACGAGTAAAGAAACGAGTTCATGATGCGACACGTGAATATTTACATCAATATGTTAATACTGTCCTGTAATATTTAACGTATAACAAAAAAATTAAAAATATGTTTGGCTAGCAAGCAAGCAAGAGACATACCTGCTGCTCGTCGTCCAAAGATTATGAGACACAAGTCGGAAGTGGTAGTTCATTAACCGGAAGTAGTCATTTGTGTCATTCTGTCGACTCGACAGAAGGGATTTTAAAAAAAAAATTGTTCTTTATTTTTTTAAATTACCGTTTTTATAGAGACCAGACGTAATTTCCACTAAACACCAAGTTTCAATAATAAAGCAAGTCATTTTATACAGATGAGATTTAAAGCCTTATTTTGAGTCAGTCGCTGTATTACAACATCAATAATTGCCACCATTCATCTGATCAAGCTGTTTTAGTCAAATATAACAGATAATGTATTGTAGATATTCTCAAACTGCGGTACATGCGCCACTATTAGTGGTACGCCAAAAAAATCACTTGATTAAAGTACAGTGTTTTATTTTCCTATATTTTTTAATATTTATTTATATTTTTACAAAACACTTTAAGACCAATGTCTTGAAAAAATATATCACTCTTGAATCAACACTGTAGTTAATACTATGATCAATGTTAATTAAAAACTAAATGTGAGATACAAATAATAATGGAAGTATAATTGTTTGTATATAGTATATAATTGGTGCAAAGGTTTAACATGTGTACAAGGATATTTCACATGACTTTACTGTGTATATAATTTAACTGTGTTCATGTGTATAATGTGTATTTATAATATGTTGTACAAAGGACATTTCATAATTTTCGGAAGTTCATCTTGTACTTGACATTGTTTATAGGGTTAGGCACAATAAGTGTTCCACTTCAGCCTAAACCCTTTTGGTCTGCAACATTTTCATTTTCAATCTATGAATGTATAACTGTTTGTTTATTTTGTTGACCATTGACCGAAGAATAATAAACTAACTAAATATTTGAAAGGGACAACAGGTAGAAAATGGATGGATGGAAACACAATGACACTGTTGAAACTGTGTGCAATGTTACAGTGGCCAAAAATATTAAATATAATGATCAAATAAAATCTAAGGCATATTACGCTACTGCATTATATTGCTGGTACTTAGAAGCCAAGTGTTTGCCGTGGTGGTACTTGGTTAAAAAAAAAAGGTCTGAGAACCAATGCTGGTCAATCACAGCACTGTAGTTGTGTTTCACTACATCAGAACAGAACTACTTATTTCATCATTTATTTTGGCGACTTGTCCAGGGTGTACCCCGCCTACCGCCCGAATGCAGCTGAGATAGGCTCCAGCGACCCCCCGCAAGCCCAAAAGGGACAAGCGGTAGAAAATGGATGGACGGATGGATTTTCTTTGACATTTTTAATAAATAAAATTTTTGTTTATTTTGTGTTTTGTTTATTTATCACCCTACAGTAGAATGGATGAATTCAAATAAAGAATTGTGTTGCTCTTACACTCAGTGTCATAATTGTTTGATGTACATATTGATGTACTTTATTCTTTGACAGGTCAGAAATGTGTCAGAAACTATATGTACTATTTTCCATAAAAATATAACATGATAATACTGAATATTAAAAGTCCTCAACTGGTCAATTGTCCTTTGTGTACATTAGTCGTAAGAAACCCACAGATTGTTGCAGCTACATAGGATTCGTCAGCACCCTGCAGTAAAGCCTTCGAAAGACAGTTTTTAAAGCTGTACAAGGAAAAAAGAACATGTATCTACAATGAGGAATTGCATAGGAATTTCACAGACTGAGTTGCCAAAACACAATATTGGAGTAAACAGAAGCAAAACTCATGGTGTTTGAGGGTTTCCATATAAGGTGGTCTGTCCAGGCGAAAGAAGTTCACTCAGAAGGCTGATGGCTGGCTCTCCTGGCAACCCGCCCCAGTCGGTCCACAGCCACGCTCTCGAAGGCCCTCCTCATGAGAGGGTGCTCCTCCAGCACCTCGTTGAAGCTGTCCACGCTCAAAGAGTAAAGCCGACAGTACGTTTCCGCCACAACGCTGGCAGTGCGTCGCCCTTGCGTCAACAGGCAGATCTCTGAAACACAAATGTGTTGAAATACCTGCCCAATGTGTTTTAATACGCACCAATAACTACCCCCAAAATAGGCTCCGTCGCTGAGTCTTATTTCCTTGCTGCCCTGCGGCGTCACCACCACGGTGCCGTGCTGGATGAAGTACATTTTGCGACCCAGCGTTCCCTCCCTGATGATGAAATCTCCGGGTTGGAAGACCTCAAAGCGCAGCTTGGTCAGGATGACGGTCACAAAATGAGGGTCAGTGTTGGCGAAGAGGGGCATGTTGGCCACCAGGCCTCGGCAGTTGTAGCTGACAATTTCCTAAAAAAAATGTAAGTACAGTGTAAAAAAATATTAATGACAGTGTAAAATTCATAAAAGTGTTGAAAATAAATCATACTTTTGTTTTTTTACTTTGAACGCTTAAATTACAAGATCAACTTCAGATTGATCTGTCGATTATAAGTTATTATTTTTTAATGTGTTTGTTTTGTGCCAGTTTTGTCACAAAAAAGTTTTTTTTATTGCAAATACACAACATATGCAATATTTTCCCCAAGAAATATTTCAAAGTGGAATACTTGTTGTCAAGTATTGGCGCTTTGAAGAGATCAGTAATTCATAACATTGGTTTTTTATTCATTACTATTTTTGAAGTTTAAAAAAAAAAAAGATCCCACTAAAATTATTGGGGATCCAAAAGGGTCCCACTCATAAAAGTGTGAGAAAAAAGCCAGACGTTTTGTTTTTTTACTCTCAAAGCTTAAATCTCCAGATCAACTTCAGATCTATTCGTCGATTATAAGTTTTTATAATTTTTTATGTTTTTTTTGTTTGTTTGGTTTATGCCCTTTTTGTCCCAAATTTTTTTTTATTTTTTTAAATAGCAAACACACAAAATATGCAATATTTTCCCTAATAAATATTTCAAAGTGGAATACTTGATGTGAAATAATTGGAGCCTTGAATATGTTAGGGTTAGGGTTTCATTATTATTTTCTTAGCGCTGACAGTTTAAAAAAAAACAAAAAACACTAAAATTCTTTGGGATCCAAAAGGGCGCTCACTCATAAAAGTGATAAAAATAAGTTATACTTTTTTTTTAAACTTTCAATGCTTAAATCTCAAGAATGTCAGCAATCTATCCGTCAATTATACGTTTTTATTATTTTTGGGGGGTTTGTTTGTTTTATGCCATTTTTGTCAAAGAAAATTGCAAACACCCAAAAATATGAAATGTTTTTCCCAATCAATATTTGATGTGATGTAATTGGAGCCTTGAAGAGATCAGTAATTTATAACAACTTTGGGTTTTAATTAATTACTATTTTTAAAGGACAGTTTTAATAAAGATCCCACTTGGGGATCTAAAAGGGTCCCACTCATAAAAGTGTGAGAAAAAAGTCTGTTTTTTTTTTTACTCTCAACGCTTAAATCTCCAGATCAACTTCAGATCTATCCGTTGATTATAGGTTTTTATAATTTTCTATGTTTTTTTTGTTTGTTGGTAGCTGAGATAGGCTCCAGCGCCCCCCGCGACCCAAAAGGGAATAAGCGGTAGAAAATGGATCGATGGATGGATGGTTCATGCCCTTTTTGTAAAAAAAAAGTCATATTATTTTTATTTTTACTTTGAATGCTTAAATTAGTAGATCAACATCAGATCGATCTGTCGATTATAAGTTATTTCTTTATGTTTTTTTTGTTTGTTTTGCGCCAGTTTTGTTACAGAAAACTTAGTTTTTTATAGCAAACACACAAAATATGCAATATTTTTCCCAAAAAATATTTCTAAGTGGCACACCTGATGTGAAATAATTGGAGCCTTGAATAGGTCAATGATCCATAAGAACATTCATTATTTTTATTTTATATTTTTTAGCAACGACAGTTTAAAAAAAAAAAACAACCACAAAAATTCTTGGGGATCCAAAAAGGGCCCTCACTCATAAGTGTTAAAAATAAGTTATACTTTTTTTTTTTTTTAACTTTCAACACTAAAATCTCAAGATCAACTTCAGATCTATCCATTGATTATAAGTTTGCATTATTTTTGCAGGGTTTGTTTGTTTGATGCCATTTTTGTCATAGAAAACTGCAAACACACAAAAATATGAAATATTTTTCCCAATAAATATAATTGGAGGCTTGAATAGGTCAATAATACATAACATCATTGATTTATTGATTCATTATATTTTTGAGCAATGACAGTTTAAAAAAAACTCACTAAAATTATTAGGGATCCATGAGGGTCCCACTAACAAGTGTGAGGAAAAAAGTCATAATTTTTAGAGTCATCCTTTTTTTCTTTTTCTTTTTTTTTTACGTTCAACGCTAAAATCTCCAGATCAACTTGAGATCCATCCAGTTTTTATTATCATTTTTTGTTTGGTTTATGCCCTTTTTGTAAAAAAACATAAACAAAAACCGAAAATCCTTTGTTTTTTATAAAACAAACACCAAATATGCAATATTTTCCCCAATAATTATTTTAAAGTGCAATATTTGATGTGAAGTAATGTGAGCCTTAAATAGATCAATAATTCATAACATATATTTTTGGAGCAATGACAGTTTTGTATTTTTTCACAGTAATCAAAATTGACTGTAATATTACAACAAATGACCGGTAAAATCACAGCAAATAATTGTCATTACACAGTAAAATACTGTAATCCAATTTTATCACAAAACAGCGCTGTAAATTCTAACTGACTTCTTCCTTAAGGCAGTGGTCCCCAACCTTTTTGTAACTGCGGACCGGTCGACGCTTGAAAATTTGTTCCAGGGACCGGCTGGGGGGGGTTTATGGTATTTTTTTATTTTTTGTCATAAAAAAATACAATCATGTGTGCTTACGGACTGTATCCCTGCAGACTGTATTGATCTAATGTAGGAACCAGAAATATTAATAACAGAAAGAAACAACCCTTTTGTGCGAATGAGTATGAATGAGTGTAAATGGGGAGGGAGTTTTTTTGGGTTGGTGCACTAATTGTAAGTGTATCTTGTGTTTTTAATGTTGAAAAAAAGTTATTTTATTTCTTGTGCGGCCCGGTACCAATCGATCCACGGACCGGTACCGGGCCGCGGACCGGTGGTTGGGGACCACTGCCTTAAGAGGTTCGGTTGACTACGTTGCACACTTTTGTCCAGCAGATGGCGGTATGCTGTTAAAACGAGAGCGATGAAGAAAATAAAATTTTTGCCACAGTAAATATTACTTTGTTTACATTATAAGAATATAATGAACATGAGAAAATCGTAAAAATAAAAATGCTGGAGCAGGGAAAACCAGAACAATCTCTCCTATATCGTCTTTTTGTTTACATTTTTTGTCTTTACTTGTTGAAATTTATTTTTATTTTTATTACTCATTTATGTTTTTAGTTTGTAGATATTTTTTCAAATTATTATGTAGGTACTGTATATATTTAATAAAAAATGTTTTCCTGGTTTCATCACATTGATGCAGTCACTTGTTGCTAGGCAGAATTAATAGGCTGTTACTGGTACGCAACCCCGGGTCTTTGACCCTAAAACGGTGATGTTCAAACTGTGGTGCAAGAACCAATGCTGGTACGTGGACTCAATCTAGTGGTCCAATGATATACATGAAATATATATGGCTCTATTTGAAATGAAATATTGATATAGCGTTGCACCTCTTTTAACGGATCACTGAGCTCTCCCAAGATGCTGTCCTCATCGAACATCTTGCCTTGGAATCTCTGCTCATAATAGTCATGAATCCTCTGCCTGACATCTGCTGGCAGTTTATGGAACGACATGTACTGCTCCACTTGTTTGTACTGCGAAAATGACAAGCATATTAAATCACAACCAAATGCAGTACAATAGGATTATGCCAAATGAGACACATTTGCCACCATATGTGGTTTATTCCACTATAATGATAATATTAAGTGGATTACAAACTCATTAGCAATTGGTTTTAGCAAAGTGTCATCCTGCTATTATTATGTGGGGGGAAGGCCGATGAATGCATTTTTATAATATTAAACACAACTGAAACTACTGTACAACAATATTCATATTAACCACACTCTTGCACATAAAACACATCTATTAAGGGTGAACCATTTATTGGAGGGGGTTTTTATGTTATCTTGCATTATCTGCACAAATGCATCTGTAGTTACTGTATATTCGAGAGGGACACGCAGAATAAAATGGATGAATGGACAGATTAAAAAATATAATATTTGTATAATATAACTACAACATCCTTGTGTTGAAATTAGTGCTGTAATTTCTAAAAAATAAGATTAATTACAATTTTAAATTTGGATTATTTTAACAGGTTATTACTCCCGTGCATGATTTAAATAAACTTAAACAAAATTGGACACAAATGCAATTTTATTTACTGGAAGGAGGTTCTTGTATTAATTGCACAAATCAATTTGTAATTATGTTTGGAAAAAAACACATCATACTGATTAATTTACAACAACAATATATTTTATGTATTAATATACAAGTACATGGTATTTTATTTTGGTAACATTTATTTACTCAACTGCAGAGAGTACCAGTATCCCAGCAGTTAGTTAAAATATAATAAAAGTAATAATTTTTTTACAATTTTATGCAGTTTTTTGTCATTAGGTGTAATTTCTCCACTCAATTAAAATATTGATCAAACTTCAAACATAGCAATCACACACACACACACACACACACACACACACACACACACACACACACACACACACACACACACACACACACACACACACACACACACACACACACACACATATATATATATATATATACACACAGACTATATGTATATATATATATACACACTATATATGTATACTGTATACATATCTACATAATATGTATATATATGTATATATAATATAATTTTCTCCACAGTATTCTGTCCTTTGGTGGCATTTATTTACTCAACTGCTGAGATTATTAGGTATTTATTGAGGGTAAAGCAATTATTGGAGTTGAAAATTATATATATTGTTTGCACAAATGCCTTTTTAATAACATTGAAGAATAACAATGTAAAATAATTTATCGTAATTACATAATGTTAGAATTGTTTTACACTGTAAAATAAACAGCATTACGGCCGGCGTCACACATTAAAATCATATGGTAATAACCAATACATTTTAAAAGTATTGCTGCCGCATGTTGTGTCACTCATATGAGGTGTGGCGTTTATTTACCCGAGGCCGGGCATCTATTTGGGCGGATTACCTTCTCTTGATATTGCCGATGCGAGGCGTCTAAAGACTGCACCAGGTTGGCAGCGTGGCCCAGGAACATGGCGTAGCAGGTGGCCCCCACCACCATGCTCATCATGGTCAGCCAGACGTCGCTCATGCCCTCCGGTGGGTGGGCGCCATACCCAATGCACAGCATGTGACTCATCGCCATGAAGAGGGCGTAAGAGTACTGGATGTGCCAGGTGGCGTTCTGGCAAGGACAAATAAAGATGAGGTTAAAAATATAAAATAAATATTACAAAATAATCAAATTATATACAGTACAGGCCAAAAGTTGGGACACACCTTCTCATCCAATGCGTTTTCTTTATCTTCACGACTATTTGACTACATTGTAGACTGTCACTGAAGGCATCAAAACTATAAATGAACACGTGTAGTTATTTACTCAACAAAAAAAGGTGAAATAACTGAAAACATGTTTTAT
>NC_084735.1:27937113-27947113 GCF_033978785.1 Entelurus aequoreus | reverse complement strand
CCAAGGCTCCGGAATGGACAGAGCTATACAGGAGTGTTTGAAAAGACGAGTAGTGCTACAAGATTAAACACTAATGGAGCTTTGCATTGAATTTCATCACACATGTAATACAGTATTTACCCCACATAAATACAGTTTTAGCAAGAATTGGGATAGGAAAGCGTTGGAAATTGTTACAATTGCATATTACGACCATGTAACGTTAAAATAAATGATTAAACTCTGTTTAAAAAAATTGCATTTATATATATCAATCAATCAATCAATGTTTATTTATATAGCCCTAAATCACAAGTGTCTCAAAGGGCTGTACAAGCCACAACGACATCCTCGGTACAGAGCCCACATACGGGCTATATATATATATATATATATATATATATATATATATATATATATATATATATATATATATATATATATATATATATATATATATTATTTTTTATTTTTTTACAAAAATCTAGTCATCATAACGCTAAAAAGCTACTAAAAAACAAATAAACAAAAATACATAATAATATCACTTGAATGTATTAAGACTGATTAAATATATATAAATAAGCCAAAAAAAATTATGATAACAAAAGTCCCATTTAATACAATAAATAATAATTAAAGCCATAATAATTTTCTATTAAAAAATGCTTAAGAAAATACACACTAAGAAAATATAAAAAAACATAATAAAATAAAAATATGAATATTATAATAATGACACTAAATCACATAAAAAATTGTAAATAATAATTAAATCTTAATCATTTCTCTTAAAAAAAAATGCTAATAGTGAATAATGCCATCCATCCATCCATTTCCTACCACTTGTCCCTTTCTGGGTCGTGGAGGTGGCTGGAGCCTACTCAGCTGCGTGAATAATGCTAACAAAGAAAATACACTAATAAAATTTAAAAAAAACTGCCTTTACCAATAAATAAGAAAAATGCTTTCTCTACAAATATATTTAAGAAATATATCTAATAAAGAAAATACAATAAATAATAACACATTAATATGATATTAAATAAAAATATAATAATTCAATCTTTACTAAAACCCGACAAAGCTCATATGAAAACAAATAATTATACAATGATATAGAAATTAGCATTGATTAATATTTTTCAAAATACATGAAAAATAATTCTCAAAAAATATACAAAAATGATAACAAAAATATGCTGACTGTAAATAAAAAAAATAGAATATTATGTAATGACAATTCTCACATAATAGACTAATAAAATGATTATTGATAAGAAAATATGCATGGCCTTAGTGTAAAGTAATTTTTTTTAAAAGCAAAAATACATTCAGCCTACATATATAATATAGTTTAGTTTGGCACTGCCAGAAAGGTAAATTAA
This sequence comes from Entelurus aequoreus, assembly GCF_033978785.1. NCBI lineage: Eukaryota > Metazoa > Chordata > Actinopteri > Syngnathiformes > Syngnathidae > Entelurus > Entelurus aequoreus. The sequence continues at coordinate 27,945,746 of NC_084735.1, read as the reverse complement.
CCTTATTGACATACTTTACATGAGATAGCATAGCTCTTGTATTGGAACACTGAGTAAGTGTGATGTATGTTGCTAAAGACAACAAAAACAGAGCAGAGGAAGATGTAAGTACACAAAAAGATCGTCGTTTAAACCGTGGTGCTCCTTATGTGGAGTTGATGTCATTTGGGCCTTCTTCTAATTCCTTGTTCATTCTCCTGCGTCTGTCTCTGTTGCAGCCAACGTGTCCAAAAGAGAACAATTCCATGTGACCTTCAGCCTCCCAGACAGGAGAAGTCATTTTAAAGGCAAGTTTGGAGCATAAGGTTTAAGGCCGCCACTAATCCCTGCCACAGCTGTCTGCCTGCCGCTTATTATTGCGTAATACTGGAATGATCACGATTCTTATCATTTTAGCTGTATCTGCCCTTCTGTCTGCATGGCCTCAATGCTGTTTGTAGCATTATTTAACTATTTTTAGGAAGCTGCCAGACAGATTGCAAGGCAGAAACAATTGTCTATCAAACACACCCGTGGAGGCATCATTAATCCAGATGATCTTGCCCTATATACTGTATCACTCATCAAATCCTTTCATCGCCTTAGCGCCCAAGACAAGGAAGACGTGCGCTACATCCATCAGCACTGCTACACCCTTTTGACAATACCTGGAGTCTATGGCAACGCTGATCAACCGGACCTTAGATGACATCACAGTTCAGTTAAAAATCTAATCAGTTCCTAAAAACAGCAGAACACTCTTTACATACAGTATATTAAGTGATTTTGCTTTAAATTCCAAAAAAACAGCAGCACTGTCCTGCATAAAGAGGATCTTTGACTGATGGTATTTCAGTAGATTCCTAAAAACAGTAGAGGACTACTATCCTACGGTGGGTCTTTAAATAGTGGTTTTGCAGTGGATTCCTAAAAACAGCAGACTGCTCCTGTCATGCAGAGGAACTTTGACTACAGTTTTATGGTAGACTCCTAAAAATAGCAGAGCTCTCCTGTCGTTTAGATCAGTACCGGTCCGTGACGCATTTGCTACCACACAGAAACATTAAATAATTTATAAACGACTGCACTTTCTCCGACTTAACTTTCGCCTGTCCCACTAGACACACCAATAAGCTTGTTTATAGACGTACAATAAAACTCCTCATGGGAAGTTGCCATTTGTTATAACTTTGTGACATGATACAATGCACATTAATGAACATATAAAATATAAATGTGACAGATTTCAGCCAAAGGCTGATTTCCATCTGCAATCCCCGGCAGGTTGATGGTAACCTGCTGGAGATCTCATTGCAAAGAAACAAGCCCAGGGCTCCCACTAATTCAGCATTACAGTGAGTTGTATTTTTCATGCACTTATTTTTGCCGTATTTATCTGGTGGAAAGCCGGTCCGTGAAAATAATGCCTACATTAAACCAGTCCGTGGTGCAAAAAAGGTTAGGGACCCCTAGTTTAGATGATCCTTGACCACTGTTTGTGTGGTCGGCTCCTAAAAACAGAAAAGCACAACTATCAAAAGGTGGATTTTTAAAATGTGTTTTCACAGAAGCTTTTTAAAAAACTGCACAGCAGCCCTGTCAGATATACGTAATATTGACTACTGCAGTAGATTCCTAAAGAAACAGCAGAGCACTACTGTGATTTATTGATTCTTTGACTAGTGTTTTTGCAGTAGATTTGTTAAAATGGCACAGCACACCTGTCATATATAGTATCTTTGACTAGTGTTTTTGTCGTAGAGTCCTAAAAACAGCACAGCTCTCCTGTCATATATAGTATCTTTGATTAGTGTTTTTGCAGTAGATTCATAAAAACAGCACAGCACACCTGTCATATACTGTATAGTATATTTGACTAGTGTTTTAGCAGTAGATTCCAAAAAACAGCACATCCCTCCTGCCATATAGTACATTTGATATATGTTTTTGGAGTACATTCTTTAAACAACATAGCCCTCCTGTCATATATTGTACTTTAACTAGTGTTTTTGTCGTAGATTCTTAAAAACAGCACAGCTCTCCTGTCATATATAGTATCTTTGACTAGTGTTTTAGCAGTAGATTCCTAAAAACAGCACATCCATCCTGCCATATAGTATCTTTGACGTATGTTTTTGCAGTAGATTCCTAAAACAACATAGCCCTCCTGTCATATATAGTACTTTAACTAGTGTTTTTGCAGTATATTATTAAAAACAGCACAGTACACCTGTCATATATAATACTGTATCTTTGACTAGCGTTTTTGCAGTATATTCCTAAAAACAGCACAGCGCACCTGTCATACATATTATTTTTGATTATTGTTTGACCAGAAGATTCCAAAAAAAACAGCACAGCCCTCCTGTCATATATAGTACTGTATCTTTGACTGGTGTATTTGCAGTAAATTGTTAAAAACAGTACATTATACCTGTCACGTAACTGTCAAATATAGTATCTTTGACTAGTATATTTGCAGTAGAGTCCTAAAAACAGCAAAGCGGACCTGTCATATATAGTACTGTATCTTTGACTAGTGTATTTGCAGTAAATTGCTAAAAACAGTACATTATACCCGTCATGTAACTGTCATATATAGTATCTTTGATTAGTATATTTGCAGTAGATTCCTAAAAACAGCACAGCGGACCGGTCATATATAAGATATTTGATTTATGTTTTTGTAATAGATTCCTAAAAACAACAGGAGCAATCCTGTTGCATACAGTATAAAATTGTTGTCTACTGTTTTCCAATACATTCCTAAAAACAGCACAGTGCACCTGTCATATATAGAATATTTGACTAAAGTTTTCGCAGTAGATTCCTAATAACGGCACAGGGCTCCTATAATGTAGTATATATGACTTGGGTTCTTTTGCAGTACATTTAAAAAAAACAAAAGAGTACACCTGTCGTATATAGTATATTTGCCTATTGTTTTGTAGTAGATTTATAAAAACAGCACAGCTCACCTGTCATTTATAAAATATTTCACTAGTGTTTTTGCAGTAGATTCCTAAAAACAGCAGGAGCAGTCCTGTCATATATACAATCTTTGACTATTGTTTGACAGTACATTCCAAAAACAGCAGATTACTACTGTCATTTAAGTACATTTGGTTTATGTAGAAGGTAGATTCCTAAAAACAGCACAGCGCTACTGTCAGAGAGAAATGATGGAATCACCATTAAGTTGTTGAATTTTTGTAGAAAACATCTGATACAGACTTGACCAAAAATTAAAGTCATTTCAAATGGCAACTTTATGGCTTTAAGAAACACTGAAAGAAATCAAGAAAAAAAATTGGGTAGTCAGTAACAGTTTCATTTTCAGATCAGACAGACAAAAATATATGGAATCACTCAATCCTGAATAACGAATTATGGAATTATGAAAAACAAAGATAAAAACACTCCAACACACCACTAGTACTAGACTTGCAGTCTCTGAGGCATGGACTTAACGAGTGACATGTCAAATCTGACATGTTCTTGTGTTTCCTTGTTTTCTGTATTTGTTTCCTGTCCAGCGCTTTTATTTTTGTTCACTTCCTGTCTGGCTATGGAACTGTGACCTGAGCGCTGATTGGTAACCTGAGCACACCTGTTCATGGTTGCCAATCAGACTTCATCATTAGGCAGCCTGTCCAACAGTCAGGGCTGGAAGATTGCCTTTGTTACTGACTTGTGTTGGAATTAAAACACTCATCTTACCTGCACATCACTCTCCTGTCTCCTGCATCTTGGGGTCACAACTACCCAAGCCATGGGAGAGCGTGACATGACAGACATTACTTTTCATCAATCTTGCTCCAACTTTCTCTGATTGCTGTTGTCACAGCTTTGCAGGTTGGAATCTTTTCATGGACCATTTTGTTCACATATTTTCAATTGGTTTGAGATACATGACCTTGACCTTTTGTATCTTTCTTTATGGAAAGTTTTTTTGTTGTTTTTTTTTACAGTTTTTGCTCAATGGCATCTGCATTATAATCTTGAAAACTGATATTATCCCCAAACATCCTGGAATATTGACAGCCATCTCCCCAGTGCCATTACCTGACATGCAGCCTCATATCATCAATGACTGCAGACATTTGCGCGTTTTCTTCAGGCAATCTTCATAAATCTCATTGGAATTGCACCAAACAAAAGTTCCAGCATCATCATCTTGCCCAATGCAGGTTTGCGATTCATCACTGAAAGCGACTTTCCTTCCAGTCATTCATACGATTGCTTTTCCTTAGCCCGTTATAAGCTTGTTTTTTCTGTTTAGTTGTTTATGACGGCTTTCATTTAGATTTTTTGCAATAAAATCTCAATTCTACCAGTATGCTTGCCTTTTACACTCTTCCCATGTTGTTTGTACTTGGTCCAGATTTTAGACACAGCTGACTGAACAGTCAACATATTTTGCAACATTGCGTGGTGATTTACCTTCTTGAAGAAATTTGATAATCCACTCCATGTTTCAATTGACATATCTCTTGTTGGAGCCATGATTCATATCAAGCCACCCTGTGCAACAGCTCTCCAATGTGTGAAAAATCATTTTTAACGACAGACTAATGAACAGATTTAATCTGATGCAGGTGTTCGCTTTAGAAAGGAAAATTTACAGGCTGATTCCATAATTTCCTCATCAGAAATGAGTGATAACATCTTTTTCTCCACTCTGCTTGATCTAAAAATGCATTTTTTTTGCCAGGGGTTGTATATACAATCTTTGACCAGAGTTTTTGCAGTAGGTCCCGAGAAAGAGCAGAGCGCTGCTGTCATTTACAAAATCTTTGACTCTTTTTTTGCAGTTCATTCCTAAAAACAGCAGGTTACTACTGTCATGTGAGACTCTGTTTTTGAAGTAGATTCCTAACAAAAGAACAGGGCTCCTATCATGTACTATCTTTGACTTGTGTTCTTGCAGTACATTTCTAAAAACAAAAGAGTACAACTGTTGTATACAGTATCTTTGACTATTGTTTTGTAGTAGATTGATAAAAACACCACAGCACATCTGTCATTTACAGAATCTTTGACTAGTGTTTTTGCAGTAGATTCCTAAAAATAGCAGAAGCAGTCCTGTCATATATAGACTCTGACTGTTATATCGTAGATTCCTAATAGCACAGCACACCAAAATATTTTACCACCGTTTTGTCAACAGATTACTAAAAACAGCATAGCATAGAATATTTTATAGAATTTTTTTGATTAAAGTTTATGCAGGTGATTCCTAAAAACAGCAGGAGCAGTCCTGTCATATATAGACTCTGTGACTGTTATGTCTTAGATTCCTAATAGCATAGCACACCAAAATATTTGACCACCGTTTTGTCAACAGATTACTAAAAACAGCATAGCATAGAATATTTTATAGAATTTTTTGATTAAAGTTTATGCAGGTGATTCCTAAAAACAGCAGGAGCAGTGCATACAATATATGGCAATTGGCTGCAGATTACTACTCTCGTATAAGGATCTTTGACCACTGTTTTGTCAATAAATTCCTAAAAACAGCACAGCGCAAATGTCATATAAAGTATACCATCTTTGACTTTTGTTTTGCAGTAGATTCCTAAAACAGCACAGTGTACCTGTAATATAAGGAGTCTAGGACTAAAGTTTTTGCGGTATATTCCTAAAAACAGCAGGAGCAGTCCTATCATACATAGAATATTTGACTATTATTTGGCAGTTATTCCTAAAACAGAAAATTACTACTGTCACATAAGGATTTTTGACCACAGTCCTGTCATATATAGAATATTTTGACTGTTTTTGACAGTAAATTCCTAAATACAGCAGATTACTATACTGTCATATAAGGATCTTTGACCAATGTTTTGTCAATAACAATCATTGGTACTTTAATCTTAATCTTAATCTTAAATTCCTAAAAACAGTGCAGCACACCTGTTATATATATAATTTTTGACAGTAAATTCCTGAAAACAGCAGATTACTACTGTCATATGGGGATCTTTGACCACTGTTTTTGTCAATAGATTCCTAAAAACAGCACAGTACACCTGCCGTATATAGTATTTTTGACTTGTTTTTGCAGTAGATTCCTAAAAACAGTACAGAGCACCTGTAATATATAGAATTTTTGACTGACGCTTTTGCAGTGGACTTTAAAAACAGCAGGAGCAGTCCTGTCATATATAGAATATTTGACTAGTAATTTCCTGCCAGCAACAGATTACTACTGTCATATAAGGATGTTTGACCACTGTTTTTTTAAAATAAATTCTTAAAAACAGCGCATTGCACCTGTAATATATATAATTTTTTACTAAAGTTTTTGCAGTAGATTCCAGTTTTATTACATATATAACATCTGAGATAGGCTCCAGCGCCCCCTGCGACCCAGAAGGGAATAAGCGGTAGAAAATGGATGGATGGATGGATGGATAATATTTGACTGTTGTTTGGCAGTAAATACATAAAACATTGGATATGTCATATGAGGATTTGTTATCAATGTTTTGTCGATAAATTCCTAAAAACTGCACAGCACACCTGTCATATATAGTATTTTTGACTTGTGGGATCGAACCTGCAACCCTTAAGTTGCTGGCACAGCTGCTCTACCATCCGAGCCACGCCGTCCGTTTATGCAGTTTACTCCTCAAATCAGCAGGAGCAGTCTTGTCACATGTAAAATATTTGACTATTGTTTTGCAGTGAATCTTTAAAAACAGCAGGCTGCACCTGTCATATGTGACCGCTTGCAAGCATTTTTGCAACAGGTTGGTAAAAAAACAGACGAGCTCTTCTGTCTTTGACTAGTTTTTCTGGTATTCTCCAAAACCAGCAGAGAGCTCCCATGTCATGTAGAGGATGTTTGACTAGTGTTTTAAAAAGAGCAATGTGGACTTACCTGAAATCACTGTAAGGGTGAATGATCCATACTCCAAAGGATTTGACCCTGGCCTGTTCTGCAGCGACGCCCTTTTGGCTTCCAAAGATTCGAAGCGAGAACTTGTTGACGCCGGGCTGCAGCATGGAGCCAAACTGTTTCTGGAAGTAGGTGGACTGGTCCAGGACCGTATCGTCATCACAACCATCGTGATCTTCACCGTTGACGTCCAGCAGGCCGCTGGGGTCTGCCGTGTAGTCGTCGTTGTGCGTCTTGACCAGCGAGAAGAGCGTCCTGCTCACGTCACTCCTCTTGTCCGTCTTCGGGGAGGGCGTCCCGGGACAGCTGGCCTTCTGGGAGCCGCTTCTCCAGCGGGAGAAGCGGAGGCTTCCCCAGCTGCGGTACCGAGGAGGCTCGGGTTTGTGACCGGGACTGTCGTTGATGCCTTTCGGGTCACCTAGGCTCCTGCAGGGGCTAGTCATTTTCTTTCAGGTGCAACTTCAAACTTTCATTCTTACGTCACTGAAAGAGTAGAAAGTCAACATAAGTCATCAAAATTAAAGGAAAAAAAGTGTGTGCAGTTTCATCCTCCTGCTTCAACATGAGTGGACCAACTGCCATTGAGGCTCATCAAGTAGCCTTCAATAATCGGCTTGCTGCAATAAATGCGTCCACTCACTCCCTCCTCCCCCTTCCCCGTAGTGGAAGGACCCTCCCTCCGTCCCTCCGTCCCCCCCTCCCTCCTTCAACATGGGCCCATTGCGCTGATGACTGCAGGTCAAGTTGCCAAGACACTGACATTGTCATTCAATAGACAGCAGGGCTTAGAATGAATGCATTTCTAATGACTGCACACTTGATTAAAAGGAAGGCCGTGCAGACGCTCAACTCTCTGAACTTACACCTATTTTGATAGCTGGACAAATATAACCATCATACTTCTGCAAAATAAAATACAATTGCAGATAGTATAATTATTCAAATTCTACTTACTAACTTCCATTCATTTATGTACTGTTTATTTGTGCGGTCAAAGTCCTAAAACGTTAAAAAGATCATTGTTACACAGATAGACAGATAAATTTGTTCTAACATATAGTGTAAAACTTTTTTATTTTTTATCTATTTGAATTATATTGCTAGCAAGAGAGCAACATGAAGGCAATCCCTCAAAATGCTGCTTTTGTGTAAAGTAAAATAGTATTAAAATGAACAATACCTTTGCAAATATTAATACAAATACATCTAAAGAAGTATTTATATTGCTAATATGGGCTTATTCATTATTTTTGTTGTTTTATTTATTATCATTACATGTGGGCAAAAGCAATCCCCTAAATGCTGCGTTCGTAGACAGTAAAATACCATGATTGTTATCATTTACAGTACTGTTTCTAATATTAATGTTAATATGGATTTATTAAATGTTTTATTATGTATCATTTATCATCATTACTAGCAGGCAGCAACATGCAGGCAATCTCCCAAAATGCTGCTTTTTAGATATTAAAATATTATTATTAACAATACTAATAAAGGTATTGCTATTGCAAATATAGATAGATAGTACTTTATTGATTCCTTCAGGAGAGTTCCCTAAGGAAAATTAAAATATGGACATATCTATTATGTATTATTTCTAATAATGTTAGCAAAAACATGCAATTCCCAAAAATGCTTTTTGTGCAGAGGTTCAAATATATTATTACCAATGCAGTTACAATTATGGAAAATTATATATATATAGTATTGCTAATATGTCCATCCATCCATCCATTTTCTACCG
>NC_084735.1:27819613-27917113 GCF_033978785.1 Entelurus aequoreus | reverse complement strand
TACATAATTTTAGCACGAGCAAGTGGTTTTTTTTTTCAAAAAATAAAAGTGCTTTGGCAAAAAGAGAAAAGTACGGTTGACTTGCTAGTTTCCCACCTGTATTGCGGACAAAACAAGACTTGTTGATCAACCCTAGTCATCCCAATTAGATGCACACTTGGCGCTTTATGATAGCAAAAAGGCTTCATCAGCCACTTTTTGGCAGGGGGGGAGACAAGGGAGAGTTAGTTCCTGAATATGTACTGTAAAGTTTTGCTTTGAGGAAGAATAGCTTTGATAAACATTGGCGAGGGTGGGTCGTGTTTTTTGCCACAAAGCACATTTTTGTGACTCACTTCTCAAAACAACAAGGACAGTGTCCGCTACCAGAGGGCATGCTTATTAACATAACTGTGTAAGTCGTAAATGCTCTCTTATTCATGAACAAGTACATTGCACAACACAGCAGCCACAGAACCAATGTTGTAATAGATGTAAGGCGCAACTGCACAGTCCGCATTATTCCCGCTAATGTGTTTATTAGTTAATTTAGACTTAGACAAACTTTAATGATCCACAAGGGAAATTGTTCCACACAATAGCTCAGTAGCTTAACAGTGCAAGTGTCACAACAGCAACATTTTATAGCGCATGCAGACGTACATAAAGCCGCTCTTGATGTTTCAAATGCTGCTACTGCCATCTTGTGAAAGTAAAATTTTTGTACTTATTTTTTTTGTTCATTAACAGTAAATAAACAGAAAAAAAGTGGTGTGAATGCCATATGTCAGATTATACCTTTCTTTGGCCACTAGGGCAGAAAGAATGTGCTTGCACAAACCAGAGGAAATCTATATATTTGTTTTGCTGCTGCATGAATAGCAACAAATAGATCTGATCTGAGTTCCAGAGTCATAAAGAGTGAGGGGCATGTATAATAATGAAATCAATTTTTTTTAAATTACAAAAAAACAGCACAATTTTTCCCCCCAGTAAAATTGCAATAATGTCCCGCTTTTTCCATTTAACTTAGCTTTGTCAACATCTTTTTCATTATGAACGCCGCTAATAGCATGAGGTCCATCAGATCAATAACACTTAATTTAATCTAAGTACGATTTGCGGTCAAAAAAGTTTGATAGTGTTTGATTTCTGCTTTTGCATGCTCAGCAGATATCTTGTTGTGTCACGATGACCCACCCGCTGCCTCAATTCGGAGCATTTCACACCCACACCCGCCGCCCCACCCATCACTAATATAAGCCGACCGCTCGTGCACGTGTTGCATTTCAGGTCCAAGCAGTCGAGCTATGGCGTTGGCAGGAGCCCTTCAAGGATTCGGGATTCTGATGCTGATTCTTTACAATGGAAGCCTTGCAGGTAATACCATGTTCTTATTGGGTCTATGGCATGATGATTAATTCCTCTTGTTGTTTCAACACAGAAGCTTCTAAAAAACTGGTCGTACCTTTCCCGCCGGCGCAGCCTACGTCCGAGAACCTGGCTGCCATTTGCCATCAAGGTCAAGGCCGTCCCAGGTATCCAGACAGCATCTTCCCGAGGTCCGGGAACAGCAACCTCCGGCGCCGCGGGAAGGCTATCAACCGCCTGGAGCAGTGGTTCACTTCGTGCTGCCTTGAAGGGGGAGAGGATCCCAACGCAACCATCCTCTGCTGTACCCGACAAGCTGTGAGTCTAATGACAGAAATGAAACACAAAAAGATTAATCTTCAGATAACTTCAATGTATATTCATCATCATCAGTGGAAACAGGCCCTGTCCAAGTTCTGTATCGAAGAGTTCAGCATTATGACTGCCACCTACGAGTGCTGCAAGAAGCAAGGAGATGAACGTTGGGCTTGTTTTGACAGTGAGGTGCCTAACCCAGACTACAGCGCAACACCAGACTACACCGCACCCACAATACCTGAGGAGCCTGGGTTCACGTTTGGTGAAAATTCTTGCTAAAAAGCAACAAATAAATGCTTTTAGACATAAGTCAATGAAATGTGTATGACATGATGCCCTTGAACTGTTGCTGTTTGCATACATATTTTGTTGATGTATCCATAGATATGTCCATAGGAGGTCACTGTTTGTGTTAAAAGTTTGGGGTGGGACACAAAAAAAAAGTTGTGTTAACTTGAATGAAACATGTCCCTAAAAAGCACAATAAACTGTTCAAAAAGCAATTCAACTTTGTATTGGTATTTTTTTAAGTTTGTGAAATAAATAAAATAAAATAGAGTCCACTGGTTAACCATTTTTCCTTCAAAACAAAAGAACGGCAGCATTCTTTGAATGGCAGAAACGCATCAAACCAAACATGCATCCGACTATTTGATGACAATAGTACTTAACATGAATGTTGTCTTATAATGTCAGGTAATTTCATTTGATTTTCTAGCCCCCTTCACTTGTTGCGTTTAATTCTGAAAAAATGACAAACCGGACGTTGTATTCCTGTTTGGAGTTGTTGGCGAACGTCAGCTACTTCCGCATTGCTTCCTTGTTTACGAACACGGTGACAGAAGACGCTTTATTACAAAATTAAGCATTTTTCATCTACTAATAATTTCAACGTTTACTGGATATCTCTTCTGTCTTTAGTTAGTTTCGTACGTCCGGTAAGTTTATAACGTTCGGCCGACAATTAACAGTGGTTTTGACAAACTGACGCAACTTGTGTCATGTAGTCTGCTTGCGATGTTTCTATAAGTTTCCCTACATCTCCACCACAGAATAGGAGTGTTCTTTTTAAAACACACACACATTTTTTGATAGGGATGGCCACAGCTGCAGCTGCAGAGGAACCCCAGGGGCTGCAGAGCCACCATGGAAGTAAGTCTTGCATTACATGACCACTGCAAGGAAGATATAATCAGTTTTTTTGTGGATGAAACAAACAGCTAATTACATTGTTTATAGTTGTTGACCTGTTGTACACCGAAATAACAACACAAACGTGCAATTCACCAATAAGAACTCCCGTATGGAATAATAACATTCCTAAAGTTCTCGTGGTTCTAGACTAGCAAATCGAGACTGTGCTTTCTTGTGTGGGTTATAGGAAGCCAACAAGGTGTGTCTGCATGTTTGAGCCACAGCCCAACACAATGTTTTCTTTCCATATGAGGCATGTGACTCCCATTTTTTTCTACTTCTCTATAAATAATTCCACACTGTTTCCCCATTTTCCTACAGATTTAACCGAGAGCGGGAAGGAGGTAACACGTATTGTTCTGACACATTTGAAGGTATGTGTAAATATGTCAACTGTGCTGTCCTTACTGATAGACTGCAGGAGGTAGTCTTGCGCCGGTTGTGAGGAAAACCATTGGTCACCGTGGAGTGGATCAGACTGGAGAGACTGTTTACAAAAAGGTGAGATGTTAGACTATGTTGACTGATGAGTATTTTATTTTATATTTAGTTCATTCAAGACATGAAAACACATTCTATTTTCAAAAACAATACATACACTTTTTATGGTGCAATTCATACCACTGCTCACAACATGCTTTTCACCTTATTATATATTAAGAAAACAAGCAAAAGGGTTTGGAAATGGAAAATTCTGTAATTGTTTTTATCCTTTAAATATATATATTTTTAAATATCTGTGTTGCACCTGAAAACCTAATGTATATGGAGCTAGAAAACTGAGAAAAAACAGGTGTGTAAAAATGACAAATGTTGTTCAAATTAATTATACAATAATTATCTATTGCAAAATCATATTTTGCCATATACAACCTATTATTATTTAAATTATACGTGTTTTAATGATTCATTTTTCTCATGATTTTCCACTTTTTTGTTGCCTCTGCCCATCTGTGCGGCACATGTAAAGCTGATGTCTATGGAGCTGGAAAAATGAGAAAAAGCATTTTATAATTTGCCAGGAAAAAAATGTGTGTTAAAAATATGACCAAAAAAAGGACATTAAATATTAATAAAATATTATTACATTATACAACAGTCGTTTTATTGCAATATCATGTTATTGTAATTAAGAATGTATTATTTATTTATATTATTTTTCAAAACATAATCCCAAAAGAGACAAGCGGTAAAAAATGGATGGATGGATTATTTATGATTTCCCCTTATTTTTGTGGCCTCTGCTCATTTGTGAGGCACTTGTAAAGCTGATGTTAATGAAGCAGGAAAACCAAAAAAGCAGCTTGTAATTTGTTAGGAAAAAAATGAGGTGTTAAAATCAAACTAAAAAGTGACAATCGACATTAACAAAATAAAATATAAAATTATACAATAATTATTCCAATACAATAATTTATTATTGTAATTTATACTGTACTATTTATTATTTTTTTCATGATTTCTCTATAGTTTTGTGGCCTGTGCACATATGTATGGCACCTGTAATGTTGATGTTTATGGAGCTGGAAAACGGATTAAAAAAACCTCTAATGATTATGAGGGGGGAGGGAAATAAAAATTGTCCACTGAATATTTAATAATAAAATACAGTAATACATATAATTAGTTAACAATATTACGGAATGTTACAATATAGTATAACTGTAAATTATATTGTATGATTTGTTTGTGAGAAATATAAATGTAAATGGATTTGTACACCTACCCTCTGCAGTTAAGTAAAGCCCTACCACTCCCTATTGGAGAAAATAGGGTAATAAACGCTAAGTCAATCATTCTTGTGTGTGGTGAATGTGTTTACCTGCCATTGTAAACTGTCTTCTTGAAACATTTTTTTTTAATCCTAAAGACGCCCTCCTGGGCCCTGCAAGGCTCAATCCAGTTGGGCATCACTCATACGGTGTGCAGCTTAGCTCAGAAACCAGAGCGAGACGTGCTGTTGCAGGACTTTGAAGAGGTGGAGACCATCTACTTCCCTGGGTAGGTTGCCTGAAATACACATTTACATGTTATAATATAAGTAATTCGTACAGTAATGACCTAATGTTGTCTTGTCCTGGTTGCCAGTGAAGGCAGCAGCCACACACCAGCACACCATTATGGAGACTTCACCTTCAAGACCTATGCCCCGATGGCATTCCGCTACTTTAGGGAAATGTTTTGCATCCAGCCTGATGACTATATGGTATTTTGTTGTTGTTTCTTTTACTGTGTTATGACAACAAAACAGAGAAGTGTGTTCTTAACTGCTGCGTGCCGGCGATAGTGTTCTCTGTGCAGTGAGGACCTCATCGAACTGTCCAACTCGGGAGCCAGCGGATCGCTCTTCTACCTCTCCAATGACGACCAGTTTATCGTTAAGACGGTGCAGCGCAAAGAGGCTGAATTTCTGCAAAAGCTATTGCCAGGATACTTCATGGTAAGACGAGCTTGCACATGGGAGACATATTGGATTCCACAGCTAGTTTCTACATTTGATTTTGGTGCCACTGTGCATTAGAGTTACAACCTATTATTTTGTGCACGTAACATTATTCATTATATCCACTTTAGATTATTATTAATTAGGACTGTCAAAGTTCACGCGATAACGAGTTAACTATAAGTTAATTTAACGGCAATCATTTTTTAAACGCGCGATTAACGGTTTTGACCCTTGGCCCTTTTTGTAGATTGTGGAAAAGTGTAATGGCGTCCAGTTACTGTTGAGCCACAAGCTCGAAAATAGCCAACAGAAATGCACAAAGAAAGGGGGACCTTATGGAAATCTCAAATACAAAGCCATGGCAAGTCGTTCTCCGGACAAGACTAGACAATTTTACCTTCAATCGCAGTGAGACCACATCATTGGGGCAAACGCTGCTGGCGCGCTTTGCTGCTTGTAGAGAGGAGGAGCTTCACGTCCATGTTTGGATTATAGTTGGGTGCATTACTAACATAAAATGTAGATTGTTACTAGAACTGCTTTAGTAAGATGGAATACAAGCTCAGCAGAAACAAAGATGGTAGAGAGGAAGTCTAAAGTCACTTTTATGAGAGATTTTTGTCAAAACATGTCAAGTCTTTTCTCATACCAATCTCCTACGTCCGGTTGGTAGAGCTACACTTCACATCCGGTCCAACCAACAAATCGTCTTACAATACGATCATGCTTTTCTGTTATTCTGTGACATTTCTACCTAAATAAATGTTTTCTGGCAGATTTAAATTAAGTGTATTGTAATGGCAGCCGTGATATAAAGGAGGAAGACAGTTTTTAAACAAATCTCGTCTTTTTTTCCGCTACCACTGAGACTAGGTTTAATATTTTGCATGCATGCCTGCCATTGCCCTCTGCAGCCGGGTAATCGGGTAATTGCAGTTTACTACATAATATTACCATCGTTATGGTATCTATTTTTTTAATAACCTGTTCTGATTGTAAGTCTGCAATTACAGAATGTTTAACAGGCTTAATTTTACATTTTATTAATAAGTAGTTAGAGAAGGTTGAAACATTGTCATGCAGAGATATGAATGCCATTAACTTGTACAACATGTAAAGTACAGAATATCAGAAACATTTATTCAGCTAGAAAAAATATCACCCAACATCTTTGACAATCAAAGAATGATTGTAACAATCCACATTTTGTGTTATTATTGCGTGAAACTGCTATCTAAACATGCAAGTGCTCCTAAAGCAGGAATACAAATTCTGTAATCCTACAAAATACAAACTCTGGCAAGGCAGCAACACACTGCATGTTTTTTTTTCCTTTAAAAGCATGTTTATATCCTTTTTGTGTTGAGCTGTTTCACACAGCATATTGTTGAAGAATATTTCATTAAGTCAAATTAATTGTCCAGTCATGGTATTAAAAACTTAAAAATGATCTGTCTAATGTACACTAATTATATCTTTCTGCGATAATCGCAATTAATTTTGAGGTAACTATAAACACAATTCGATTAATCGCGTTAAATATTTAAATCGTTTGACAGCCCTATTATTAACACAACTTGTGTTCTTTTTAAAAATTCTCTTTTGTAATGTTACTAAGTGGTCCATGTTTAATTATTATTTTTTGGACAATGTCACATGCCCTTAAAAAAACCTCAGCGTGCCACACATTTGTAGTCTGACATTTGTTGTGTTCATATGCACATTATATCTAAGTATTGGGCCAAAAAATTGATCTTTTGACAACTTTGTGACATACAGTGGTACCTCCCTCAACAGTGCTTTGAGATAAGAGTTGTCCCTCAGCTAATTATTATGCTTTAAGTTGCAAGAAAATTTTTAGTTACAAGCATCCCCGCCGTTGGTTTGCTTAGCAAGTGAACCCTGGAAGATCCGCCCAAAGTATCTGGTCTTACCCGCTAGCATTAGCTTGTAGCTAGAGATCGACATAACTTTGTTTTTCCAAGCATGGGAAGGATGACCGTGAGTGTGAAGGACAGTGCTGAGAAGAAGAAGTGGATGATATTCATTGAATTAAAGAAAGATATCCTCAAAAAATATGACAGAGCATGTAGATTCGATCTTATCAATGCTAGTCTGCACAATACTGAAGCAGAGTGAGTGTAATGTCAGCATAGAATGTTAAAATAATATCTAAACAGCGGACATTTATCAATGAAAATATGAAAAAAAATGCTGATGGTGTGTTTGACTGAGAAGTAGAAGAAGCAGAAGTCTGCTCTCCAAAGCTGTGCATTATTACATTACTTCATAACATTACAATCGCCAATCGCATACTCGTAGTACAATGTTTGTACTACATTGTATTATATTGTACAATATTTCTTATCTTTAAGTTTGTTCATATTTTACAATTGTTATAATGTTGCTGTTTTGGGGGGGCCAAGCACCAATAAATTAATTTCGATATGAGACATTGATTTTAGAAACAAGTGTTTTGAGTTAAAAGCTCTGTCACAGAACCAATTAAGCTTGTAATTTAAGGTACTAATGTAGTTTGTCAAAAAGTCAATGAAAGTGTAATTTCCCATTAGGTCGAGCAACTTTAATACTCCATGTCTGCTACACTGTGGTCGTCCTAACACCATTCATTTCTGCTTGTCCTCCATTGTTTTCTTCTTCAGAATTTAAACCAGAACAGGCGCACGTTACTGCCCAAGTTCTATGGGCTCTACTGCATCCAGGCACGCGGTTCAAACATCCGCATCGCGGTCATGAACAACCTGTTGCCCTCCTCCGTCCAGCTGCACCTCAAGTTCGACCTAAAGGGCTCCACCTATAACCGCCGCGCCTCCTCCAAGGAGCGAGCCAAAGCCTTGCCTACCTACAAGGACCTGGACTTCTTGCAGGACATGTCTGAAGGCATGATGCTGGACGCCGACATGTACAACGCTTTCTGCAAAACTGTCCAGAGGGACTGCCTCGTGAGAAACCAACAAACATCAAACACTGGCATATTCCTGGTGTGCTCAATTATCTTGTCATGTCTTTGTTAGGTCCTGCAGAGCTTTAAGATCATGGACTACAGCCTCCTGGTCGGCATTCACGTCATCGATCGGGCCAACCGAGAGCCGCCGACGCAAGGGGAGTCGGCAACTGCAAAGAAGCCGCACAAGCAGAAGGTCCTGTACAACACGCCCATGGAGGCCATTCAGGCGGAAGGAAGAAGTGCGGGTTCGACAGACAGTGACGACACGTGAGGATGTCTTCAATGTCAAAAAGAATATACATAAGACTAAAACACTTATTATTAAAATTAGCACGGGAGGGATCCCAGCACGGAACTGCAAAGGCGAAAGACTGCTGGTCTACATTGGCATTATTGACATTCTGCAGTCTTACAGGCGAGTACCACTTTCACTTTCTCCTATGTTTGATTAGTCGTCATTATCTACGGCTGATTTATTATGTCAAAAATAATAATCACAATTATTTTGATTGATATTGTAATCATGATTAATTACACAATCATTCATCATTTGAAAACATGAGTATTTATTGTACCACCAAAACTCAACTTTAAATATAGTTTTAAAAAACCTGGATAATAAACCACAACAAGTAAACTATTAATTACAGCAATAACAATCAATTTAAAAAACAATAGCAATATTAAAAACAATAAAATTCTGTTTTTTTTTTAATTCAGTTTTTTTACCTTTTACCTTTATCACTTATTTTACTACCATTGAATGTGTGCTTTTTGTTTAAAATTTAATTTAATAAAATGTTTGTTAATTAAATGCAAACATTCTCACATATATTGGTGCAATACATCTTTGGACAATTTTTACCAGATTTTAAGTCAAAGCATAATAATTGTGTAAATGTATTAAGTGCTTTAAGTGCATTATGCTTGTGCTCTGTACTTTTTTGAAACCTTTATTTTGTTAGCGCAGTCAGAGCGGATGTGGCGCAACGCGCTATTATTGTGAAGGGGGGAAGTGTGCTGTGCTGTTGTTCTCAGAGTAACGAGTAAAAAAGCAACTCACTTGAGGCTGTCAAAAAAAAAAGAAAAATAGACAGCGCCTTTCAAGTTGCTATCAGTTTGTCCATTGATGTTACATCGATGATGTTGTTCACAACAACACAAGCAAATGAGATGTGTTGTGTGTGTATGAATTGTTCTTGCTAGCTTTAGCTTCTTAGTTTAATTGCTGTTTCAAGGGGCCGTCTCGACATTGTTTAATTTAAGACAGGGCGGTTGAGCCTGTCGGGGATAAATGAACGCTAACGGATACATTATTTTCCCAAACAAATGTTTCTTCTCCTCACAATGACAACATTTCACTTACACTTATGTCAATATGCCTGATATTATTCAGTGTATTCTGTTTTATTGGCCAATTATGTGACTCCGTCCGCGGTTACATGAACGTGGAACTCTTGGGATTTTCTTTTTTGTTGAGTTTAGTAATTATTGATTAGGCATGCTAGCGCTGTGTCAAATAAAAGAAAGTAACCATGGTGAAATTTCAAACCTCTCTTACACATGCTCTTTTTTCTCCTCATCTGTTTCAGCTTCGAAATTTGCATGCACATTGCGCGGCCCATTAATCTTTTTTTTCCAAATTATTATACTTTCAGAATCGTGAGAATCGATTATCTCGATAATCGAAATCGATTATGGCCTTATGGTCCAGCCTTATTATGAACCTCCAAAGTCAAATACAAGTTTTTCTCATTTTAAAACAACTTTAACACGCCAACAGCAACTCCTCATAACACCACTAGCTCCATGGCGCTAGCCTGGCCAATAGCCACAACAACGCAGCACTTCCTCATTATGCGTCAATGACAGTTACAGCAAGCGAGGGTGCATTCACAAACCCCGGTAATTACGAGCATTACTATTACGTCACAAAAGTCCCTTTTTTTGCACATTTTATATGTTTCGTATTGTTGCAGTATATAATTATTATTTTTCTTTTTAAGTTGTATAATTAAAGTATTTAGATTACTAGTCTGGTAAATTTGAATGTCACAAACTTCCATAAAAATAAAAAGGTTATGTAAATGATACCCATCTCTTGTTAAAGGTCTCCAAAAGTGTCCAATAACACCGGAAAAAGTCACTAGTGTATCTAGATGGGTCTGATTACCTGCTAAATATAGCAACAAAGTTGCTAAGCTGGCAACAGTTATCCCTCCTGCTAAGTCTTTTATTCTCTGGCAGACCAGGTGCATATGAGGCGTGTTAAGGAGCAGAGTTGCGATGTCATCTACTGTATGGAGTTGTAACGACTAGCTGGCTTCACAGACAGCCCCTTTAATGTGTTTATGAGCGAGGGTGAACAGGTAGCAACAAAATCCATTTGTGGCACGACTACAGAATTTTGATTCATATTTTTTCCAACATTTGAACGCCAAAAGGTCCATCTATAAGACGTGTTCTACAATAATAGGTCTATGTTTTTGTTCCTCAGATTCATCAAGATGCTGGAGCACACGTGGAAATCTCTGGTTCAAGATGGGGTATGGTGCATCTATAAGTGTTTGCCTTGAATCTAATAAATACAATAATTTATTATTATCACTCGTTCAGGACACGGTGTCAGTGCACAGACCAGGTTTCTATGCGGAACGATTTCAAAAGTTTATGTGCAACACCGTCTTCAAGAAAGTCCAATGTAAGGATTAGATTTAACAAACCTCGCCACGCTTTCTGGGCTGCCTAACACGTTTTCATCTTGTATTTCTAGTGAAGACGTCCCCTTCTAAGAGGCGACACAGCACTCTCAGGAAGTCGGACAGCGCAGGAGCTCCTTCGGCAGAAGCGAGCAGCAGCAAGAACCAGAACCAGCAGCCCGTCAAGGCCCAAGACGAAAAAGGCAAAGAGGGCGAGGACCAAGACAACGGTTAGATTGTTTACATTCAGTCCTTCTGGAACGTTCCAGCACGTACAGTGCTTTTACATAATAAAGAGTCATTGTTAGCTTCTGGAATATTTAGGTCAGCCAAGTAAATGTGCTTTTATTGCTTTGTTGGACAGGTGTAAAGGAGGAAACTACATCCAATGCTGAGAATACAAAGAGCTGATCTCCTCATCTAAATGTGCTAAAACCACAAGCAGTGATTTTCACCTTTTTTTTTTTTTTTACTGCACTTTGATTCTCTTCAGAGTCCTAAGCTTGTGCCTTGAAGTCATTCTTGGTGTTACCCGGGGCCATTTGAGTGACTCCATCCTTTGTTGGTGCCTTATTAATTAATTGACCAATCCAATATTTACATGGAAAAGTGCTAAGACGCAATCACAGTTATAATTTAAGTGCCTTGAAAAAGCCAATGTTACCTGTACATTGAAAATAATGTATACAATGCACTAAAAAAATTACATTACATTCCACTTAGATAGTCGTTAAGTATTTTTAATTTTTGAAAGTGTTTACAATTTTAATAACAGAAGGCCATTGCGGTGTACTTTACTCATGTAAAGATGTACTTTACATGAGTAACTTTAAGGAGCAATTATTGTGTTGTTTTACTGCTATGCAATGCAATGTTTGGTCTTCTCAAGTTAATGGCTTTAGGGAGGGTGCCATGCATTAAGTTGTTTGGGAGAATATCATTGGGGTTATGACTAATTTATCCTGTACAATGTGCCTGATGTTTGTGTCTATATATATATATATATATATATATATATATATATATATATATATATATATATATATATATATATATATATATATATATATATATATATATAAACTGTGGACCTAAATATTTATTACAGTGTATTACTGTATTCCATGCTGTTTGTTTATGTATGCTGAACACTATGATGGTTTTGCATTTATGGTATTTTGTAAATAAAGTTGCACTGACTTTTTATATATGATTCTTTTATTTATTGTTTAATGTTTTTCAAGAAAAAAACATTTATTACATCCACAACATTCTGCATCATATTGCTTTTATCGTTTGTTTAGACTCGTGACACTCGATGTACAGCTCGACCACCATTCGAGGTGACCAATCAGAGCCAACCTTGCTCAGTCGTGGTCCAATAGGCCGCGGGCTTGTAAGAACACTCGCAGACAGCAAAAAGAAGTTTCCGAAATGGGGCTGGAAAGTACTATGGTCTGGTAAGTAGGATATTTATCGCCCTTTAACGCAATTGATCGTCTATACGGGCTCATCTAAATATTAAATCCGGTGTTTCAATCGTCGTACTTACAAATTTGGTGTTAATACGTGGTGTTAACCGTGACTTGACGCTGCAGTGGCTGAGTCATTTAGCTAAAGCTAATCGAGAGAGAGAGATGCCTCGTCAACAAAGTACATGTTTATATTAACACATTGCAGTCGCATTCGGGAATATTCTACAGTTTAGAGATTTACTTGATGTTCTACCTGACAAGATTGTTGTCAATGTGAAGTCACAAAGGGAAATTGCTATAAAAGATACACCCATGCTACTAGCAGTATCAGGTCATGTCCATTGTTAAGACCCTGAACGCAACACAACCTTTTCATTATTAGTTGTGTATAAAATGGATGTTTTGTCCCCAGCGTGGACAACAGCGAATACATGAGAAATGGGGACTTTTTACCAACGAGATTGCAAGCTCAGCAAGACGCCGTCAACATAGTTTGTCACTCTAAAACACGCAGCAACCCAGAAAACAACGTGGGCCTCATCACCATGGCAAAGTAAGTGGCTCCTTATGCCATCCATTGTTTTCTACACACATGAACATGGGTTATTTATGTGTTGTCAATGTTGTGCCCCAGTAACTGTGAGGTCCTGACCACACTGACACCAGACACCGGCCGCATCCTGTCCAAACTCCATGCTGTCCAGCCCAGGGGCAACATATCTTTCTGCACAGGCATTAGAGTGGCGCATGTGTGTGTGTTTTAACCGGCAACGTTAATTTTCATATGCTGTGTGAACCAGCGCTAACACACTCTTTGTCTGTGTAGTTGGCCTTAAAACACCGACAGGGTAAAAACCACAAGATGAGGATCATCGCCTTCGTAGGGAGTCCCGTGGAGGATAATGAAAAAGAAGTCGGTCTAAGGGCTAGTGAAAATGTGGAGGTTGTCAAAATGTTCTAATCATTTCTCTTTTTTTATGTCCGTCTTGCCTGTGCAGCTTGTTAAGCTGGCAAAGCGCTTAAAAAAGGAGAAAGTGAACGTGGATATTATCAACTTTGGAGAAGAGGTAAGGTGTAGAAGCACAGCTAATACTATTTTATTATTATATATTGACAATATATTCAAGGAATTTTGTCATACCAATACACAAGTCACATGAGATGGCACAAAATGTAGTACCTGCGGTCTTAGATTTAGCCCAATACCTACCACAAGAATGATAGAATGTACAGTACAGGCCAAAAGTTTGGACACACCTTCTCCTCATTCAATGCGTTTTCATTATTTTCATGACTATTTACATTGTAGATTGTCACTGAAGGCATCAAAACTATGAATGAACACATGTGGAGTTATGTACTCAACACAAAAAGTTGAAATAACTGAAAACAGGTAGTCACCTGCTTGAAGCTCATCGAGAGAATGCCAAGAGTGTGCAAAGCAGTAATCAGAGCAAAGTGTGGCTATTTTGAAAAAAATAGAATATAAAACATGTTTTCAGTTATTTCATCTTTTTGTGTTGAGTACATAACTCCACATGTGTTCATTCATAGTTTTGATGCCTTCAGTGACAATCTACAATGTAAATAGTCATGTAAGTAAAGAAAACGCATTGCATGAGGAGAAGGTGTGTCCAAACTTTTGGCCTGTACTGTACATAATGATGTAGATAATATAGGATATGAATAGAGTATGTTATAAAATAGCATACATTAAAAAGGAACTGATTATGAATAGAATCGAAAAATAGAATAAATTGTGATCCTGTAGTGCAAATAGAATGTAAAAACACATTTGTATACTGGCCAAATGTGTCTATTTATTCAACTACATCGACTACCAGGCAAATGCATTTTTATAATGTTTAATAATGTATGTAATCAATATTACAATAGTTAATGTAATATAAATATTTCTGATAATTGCATTGGAAATTTAGAAAGTACCAGATAAATGTATTTCAAAGTATTTTTATTAATTTTTTTTACAGAATATGTATTGTAATAAGATATAGTTCATATAATTTAAATATTATAAATATATATTTTATGTAACTGCAGGCCAACAGGTATGTTGTAATAGCAATTATAGAAATCATTTTATATTTACTAAATGCAGAGTACCAAGTTAATGCACCTTTATTAGTATTTGATATTGTATACTGTATGCTACATAGTATTTATAATATTATATTTAATGTAATGTATCTATTTTAAATAGGGCTGCACGATTAATCGACATTGATGTTTTAATTAGTGCGATTAAAAAACAGCAAGTGGCTGAATTAAATTTTTTTCCTCCCCTGTCCCTGGCATTTCAGTGACGGGCATGTTCGGCAATCACAATTGTAGAGCCTCGCGTTTGTCTCTCGCTTCAAACAGGGAGAAAGAGGTCTTATCTGCATCGCTCTCAGCACCTGAGCCCGTTTATTTAACTGTAGAAATAACTGAACGCAATGCGCCCTCTTTTTAGTCATTCGCAATTTTTGTCTCATGGGTGGAGAGCAGTGCACCAGCTTTACACACACAGGAAGCCCAGACAGCCTCGCTACTCGGGAATCGCCAGTGAAAAGTTAAGACGAAAACAATATAACAAATATCCCCGTTGCGGTAATATTTTACGGTAATGTGTTAATAATTTCACACATAAATCGCTCCAGAGTATATGTCGCACCCATGGCTAAACTATGAAAAAAACTGCCACTTATAATCCGAAAAATGCGGTAAATTATTGCACATTCTGATGTGTGGCATCTTGAGACAACAATATGTTGATTGACAGTCTAAAAGTAACATGTTTTTCTTCACTCGTCACAAATTGAATCGCAATTTGAGAAAGAAATCGCAATTAGGTTTTTTCTCAAAATTCTGCAGCTGTAATTTAAAACCAGTGAATGTGAGTGTGAATGATGTCTGTCTATCTGTGTTGGCCCTGCGATGAGGTGGTGACTTGTCCAGTGTGTACCCCGCCTTCCTCCCGAATGCAGCTGAGAGAGGCTCCAGCACCCCCCGCGACCCCGAAAGGGACAAGCGGTAGAAAATGGATGGATGGAATTAAATGTATTCCATTTCCTGAAGTACAAAGCATACCAGCCAATTTTTGTAGTATTTAAAGGCCTACTGAAATGAATTTTTTTAAATTTAAACGGGGATAGCAGATCCATTCTATGTGTCATACTTGATCATTTCGCGATATTGCCATATTTTTGCTGAAAGGATTTAGTAGAGAACAACGATGATAAAGATCGCAACTTTTGGTATCTGATAAAAAAAAAAGCCTTGCCCCTACCGGAAGTAGCGTGACGTAGTCAATTGAAAGGCTCCTCACATTTTCCTATTGTTTTCAACGCAGCTAGAGCGATTCGGACCGAGAAAGCGACGATTACCCCATTAATTTGAGCGAGGATGAAAGATTTGTGGATGAGGAACGTTCGAGTGAAGTACTAGAATGCAGTGCAAGACATACCTTTTTTCGCTCTGACCGTAACTTAGGTACAAGCTGGCTCATTGGAATACACACTCTCTCCTTTTTCTATTGTGGATCACGGATTTGTATTTTAAACCACCTCAGATACTATATCCTCTTGAAAATGAGAGTCGAGAACGCGAAATGGACATTCACAGTGACTTTTATCTCCACGACAATACATCAACAAAACACTTTAGCTACGGAGCTAACGTGATAGCATCGTGCTTAACTGCATATGGAAACAAAATAAATAAATCCCTGACTGGAAGGATAGACAGAAGATCAACAATACTATTAAACCAGGGACATGTAAATACACGGTTAATGCTTTCCAGCCTGGCGAAGGTTAACAATGCTGTTGCTAACGACACCATTGAAGCTAACTTAGCAACCGGACCTCACAGAGCTATGCTAAAAACATTAGCTATCCACCTACGCCAGCCAGCCCTCATTTGCTCATCAACACCCGTGCTCACCTGTGTTCCAGCGATCGACGGTGCGACGAAGCACTTCACCCGATCACAGATGCGGTCGGCGAGACGGAGGAAGTTAAGGTGAGTTCGGCGGCTAACGCGTCTGCTATCCATCTCTGTCTTCCTGGTTGTGTTGCTGTAGGCCGCCGCTAATACACCGATCCCACCTACAACTTTCTTCTTTGCAGTCTCCATTGTTCATTAAACAAATTGCAAAAGATTCACCAACACAGATGTCCAGAATACTGTGGAATTTTGAAATGAAAACAGAGCTTTTTTGTATTGTATTCAATGGGGTACCAATACTTCCGCATCAACTGATTCCGTCATGCGCATACGTCATCATATCGAGACGTTTTCAACCGGAAGTGTGGCGGGAAATTTAAAATTGCAATTTATAAGTTAACCCGGCTGTATTGGCATGTGTTGCAATGTTAAGATTTCATTATTGATATATAAACTATCAGACTGCGTGGTCGGTAGTAGTGGGTTTCAGTAGGCCTTTAATTTTCTTTTACCAAATAAAGATAATGAATATACTACATTATATGTATTGTAATAACATGTATCTATTATAATGAATTAGATCTGATAACACTAGAGTACCAGGCGATATATGTTCTTTAAAATATATTTCACAAATAATTGTTAAAATACTACATTATGTGTATAATATATTGATGTAGATAATTGATACAATAATATCATGTACTCAACTCCAGAGAGTACCAGGCAAATGTATGTTTATTGTATTTAATAAAATTCTTTAAATACTTTTACGTAATAATGCACTGTAACAATATGATTACCTATTTATTCATGATAATATGTGTAATTATTTTGGCTGTCAAATTTAACGTGAAAACACATGCGATTAATCACCTAAAATATTGCATTAATCATGAATTAACGCAGATTAATCACACAATTTATTTTAACTGCACATTATCCTTTGTGGTTGCCTGAGAGCGGGTTGGATTGTTATTTTGTCAGTGATCATCATCATCAATGCATATGCTAATGAAAAGATGAGTGAGGAGACAAATTTCGCTTCAAAATACAAATGCCATGACGGGACTTTAAAAAAAAAAAACAGTTTGCAAGTTTGATGTTCATTCAAGTTAAACATATTTTTATCCTGTATGACATTCTGCAATAAAATTGCATTTGTGTCCTAATATTGGGGTCTTTTTTTAAAGCTACTTTAAATTATTCGAGCAAGTAATTTTAATGTGATTAATCACAATTCAAAAGTGTGATCGTTTGAGAGCATTAATCATTATATGTTTTATCCAGGAGATGAACACAGAAAAGCTGACTGCCTTTATAAACACCTTAAATGGTAAAGAGGGGACGGGTTCTCACCTGGTGACGGTGCCGCCCGGACCCAGCCTGGCGGATGCTCTGCTGTCCTCCCCCATCCTGGCCGGCGAGGGTGGCTCCATGATGGGTCTGGGTGCCAGTGACTTTGAGTTTGGTGTGGACCCCAGTGCTGACCCGGAACTGGCCTTGGTAAGTGTCAAAGTGGCGTTATAATCTTAAAAGAGCGGAGTCATGATGTTTTTCTTTTCCCCTACCATGTCCTGTGTAGGCGCTACGTGTTTCCATGGAGGAGCAGCGACAGAGGCAGGAAGAGGAGGCCCGCCGAGCCGCTGCAGCTTCTGCTTCTGATGTCGCCATGCCCCCGGCCAGTACAGATGGTACCTAAAGACCCAGCAGCACACTTATTTAGGACACAGCAAGGGTGGTTATTGTTGTTTGTCCTGCAGAATCAGAGGACGCTCTAATAAAGATGTCGGTGTCTCAGCCTGAGACGGGGGCAGCCGTGCTCCCCGACTTCAGTAGCATGACGGAGGAGGAGCAGATAGCCTACGCCATGCAGATGTCGCTTGCTGGAGGAGGTGAGCTGGACTACAAGAACAAAAACTTCACCAACCGTGCTGTTTATAAACCTTAAAAATGTGTCTTGTTTGAACAGAGTATAATGAAATGGACACAACAGTGCCAATGGATGCTACAGAATCTGTCAAGGTAAGCAAAGGGTTATGTTTTTTATGGAGGGCCAAATAGGACAAAATAAAAAAAAAAAAAAACATCCTTAAATAATTCCCTAAATGTGTCATTAATTAATTATAATTTGAATTAAATACATAACTGTTTCATGATTTAATTAATGAATGACACATTTAAGTTATTATTTAAAAATGTATATCTAATTTTGGCCATTGTCAGAGCTTCGTGAATGTATTTTATCTGTCAAACTCAGCCATCAAAGTAAGTGGACGGGTCCAACACCTGACTGGTTACCCGTCACTTCCTTGTCTGTTGAACCCTTCGGCCGGAGAAGTGGAGGAGATGTTGGACATGTTGGTCTAACAATGCGTAAATAAGTTCCTCTACTACTCTGCTGACACCGCAACCGGACTTTGGATAATGTGAAGAAGATGGATGGATGGAAATTCCTCTACTTTAAATGCTACATGCTCCGGGTCAGCGGGTCTAAAATATCTCTGAGGTCCTCCTCAGCCACCAAAAGACTTCCAAAGTTCCAGTCTTTAGACCCAAGCAATGATTGGACTAGATTTGTGTTGGCCCCGCCCACTAACTTTGATAGGTGAGTTTGACAGAGTAATTCAGTGTCAGTGCCTCATTAATTAATTTTATTCTGTCAAACTCAGCCGTCAAGGTCAGTTGGCGGTGCCCACACAAGTCAAGTCCAATCATTGCAAGTAGAAGTGCTGGGTGACCAATCAGGTGTTAAGATAGGCCCACTCAGTTTGACAGATAGTCATGAAGTGCTGACAAGGGTCACATGGAGCAAAAATAAATAAATCTTTAAATAATTACTTAAATGTGTCATTAGTTAATTAAAACATTGAATATATTAAATAAATTGTGAAATAATTTAATCAATAAATAAATAATCGAATAATTGAATCCATCCATCTTCTTCACATTATCCAAAGTCCGGTCGCGGTGTCAGCAGAGTAGTAGAGGAACTTATTTACGCATTGATAGACCAACAATTACATTAAATGAATGACTCATTTTTTCCATTACTGGACACAGGAGGAAGACGATTACGACGTCATGCAAGACCCGGAGTTCCTCCAGAGCGTGCTGGAAAACCTGCCCGGCGTGGACCCAAACAACGAAGCCATTCGCAATGCAATGGGCTCCCTGGCCTCCCAGACGGGCAACAAGCCTGATGGAAAAAAGGATGAGGAGAAGAAGAAATGAGGAGAGCAAAATGGTGGACTCTTATATCCCAAAACAGTCATAATGATAATGATGATTGGAACCTGACATTAATGTAATTTACCATCCTTTTTTCGGATACTCAAAATCCCTCCTAAAAACATCTGGCTGCAGTCTGTACATTTATAGTAATTAATTTGAAAAATAGTGACATTAGATTAACAGTTAGTCAATTTTTGTTTTTTGCAATAAAGTTCAAATATTACAACAGAGTCAATTGGTGTTTTTATGTTCTTCCTTACCTTACCACACCAACATGTGACGTTATTCCTGTGTAATGTAAGATCAGTGAAATAGAAATTGGAGTGTCTTTTTCTGGGTGCATGCATTTTGACGCCGTCAGCCTGGTGGGACGGCTGTGGTCATGTGACGGGAAGTGCCGCATTTTCAGCTGAAAACGAGCTTGGCTAGTCGGAAATCGCACGTCCAGGTAAACAATCAAAATGCATGAACTATAAAAACGTCAACCCTCATCCCTGCCATCACATTTCCGCACCATCTTCGACCCAGCAATTAGCGGGTTGCAATCGCTGTCACACTTCTTCAGCAAAGCGCCCCGGTTTGCCTTTTTTTTTTATATAAATGGCGAATGCTAGCTCGTTAGCTCGGTGACCCCTTCTCTCCGTCTTGGCTGGAGCTCAGCGGCCAGCTAGCCAGCCTCAGTCTGGAAAAGGGATATCGCTAGCGCCGGAGAGCCGACGCTAGTATACTCGAATGGCCACATTATGCTAACCAAGTTGGCGACAAAAAGGCACTAAAACCATGAAAGAAGCCATATATCCCATTCATAGTAAATATATTGTCGGTACCTGTAAGGCGAAGGAGGGGTTTGGTTGCTAGCGCGCTAGCTGGCTAATGCTAACGAATCAGGAACATTGCAATTTAGCTAGCTACACCGGCCTGCTGCGTATTGCCACTTTATGCCAGGAAAAGATTCAACAACGGCGAAGGTTTTTCAAATTGTCTCATCACTTCATGTGTATTATTACGACGCAGGCTAAAAGACAATACAATTTTCCTAACTGTTGTTATTCTTTACAGGCGTTAATCCCGTTATGGGGGACATGAAGACCCCAGATTTTGATGACCTGTTGGCAGCATTTGACATTCCTGACATAGATGCCAAGGAGGCCATCCAGTCTGCCCCTGATGAGGCGGAGGGACCCCACGCAGCCACCGGGGCGCCTTTGGGAAAGACTGGGAACGTCGTGGGGTCGTCCATGAGCCCCTCGGACTCACAGGGGGACACCCCCATCGTTAGCGTGATTGTCAAAAACAAAGTGTGTGTAGAGGCGGCGGGTAGAGAGGACGCAGACACGAACCAGGATGCTATCGACGTGATCGCAGGGGTGGACGTGGGTCCCCGTCTTGGAGCGTGTCCCCCCGGGATGGTGGAATCTGATGTTCTCAACCACAACGGTTTTCGGGTGTCCGCGCCGCTCTCTATTGGCCAGTCTAATGGCGCCCCCTGGACCATGAATGCCTCTAAAGCGGCGGCGGAAACGTCAGACAACGGCGCAGCCAAGTCAAACAAACAAGGAGGAAACATTTTTAACAGACTTAAACCACTACTCGGCCCAGGTTCTGGAGACCCTGTGGGACGGGCCAGGAAGATGCAGCTGTTGCAACAGCAGCAAGATACGGGACAAGAGAAAGCGGATGGCATCAAAGCACCTCTGCCCTCGTCGTCTGCTGGACTCGCTCCGACTTACTTCCCACCTGCTAAAACACTCTCTGAACCGCCTTCTGCGCTTACTTCACAACCGCTGAACACAACTAAGCCTTTTAACGGGGCCCCCAAAATGGCTGGGTATCAACACCAGCAGCTAGAGGAAGAGGACGAGGATTCCGACACAGATTTGGACAGTTCGCTCGTGATCCAGGAGAGTCCAGACTCGCCAGTTTCCAGTCAGATGAAGCGCAGTTACAAGTCAGACCAGCCTACATTGTCCACTCCATCTCAGCCTAAATCGGTGGACCCCCCACCGGGGGCGTCACTGACCCTTCAGTTGGGATCCACTGAGAACCCTCAGCTAGAGGAGAAGCAGTCAGAACACGTCATAGAGGAGAGGGACTCGCCTGAGAGCCCTGAACCGGAGATGCCGAAATCCACTGCTCAGGTGGCATCCACCAAGAAATGCTCCAGCCCGGCTGCGGCCTCCACGCCGCCTTCTGCTGACCTGAGGGAGCCAAAGGAAGAGGAGGAGGAGATGGAGGTAGGGAACGGGATGGACAAGGCGTCAGACGAGAGCACCGACAAGGCAGAAAATTACAGCGAGGAGAAGCTGGAGGTGGACGAAGGCAAGCCTAAAGTTGTACCCACTGAGGGAGAGGAGGCAGGGGTTGTCTCACTGGCTGCTTCGGGGGCTCCCTCACGGCCCCTGAAGGTCCGGATAAAAACCATCAAGACCTCCACGGGCGGCATAACTAGAACGGTCACCAGGGTGGCTCCAAAAGGTGGCGCTGGAGGCAAGGGTCAGGACCCTAAAGGAGGCGGGGAGCGCAAGGCTCTGGTGAACAAGACTCAAAAGACTGAAGCATCCCAACAGCAGAAAGTGAGCGCTCTTAACACCCTCCCTGTGTCGACACTCGCCGCCAGCAGCGTCATGCTCGCCGCCGCCACTAAAGTACAAAACAAGATGGCTGCCTCCGACAAGGCTAAAGTGTCAGTCACTGCCGTTAACATCACAAAATCTGCCGCTCTGCCAGCCACGCCTGCCGTGGCGTCCTCTCCCAAGTTCTCGGTCGCTGCCAGTGGGATCAGCGTGAGGACCGCCACAAAGGGGACTGCCAACGGAGCAGGGGGCTGCAACCCCTCATCCAATAAGCCCGCCTCCATTGTAAACAGCACAGGCGCTGTCATCTCCAGAAGTCAGTCAAGCCTGGTGGAGGCTTTTAACAAGATCCTCAACAGTAAGAACCTTTTGCCCAGTTACAAGCCCGACCTCTCGGCACCGCCGCCCCCCGAGTGGGGTCTCCCGCTTCCAGCCACGGGCTACCGCTGCCTGGAGTGCGGCGACGCCTTCGCACTAGAGCGCAGCTTGGCTCGCCACTACGACCGGCGGTCGCTGCGCATCGAGGTGACGTGCAACCACTGCGCCAAGCGGCTGGCCTTCTTCAACAAGTGCAGCCTGCTGCTGCACGCCCGCGAGCACAAGGAGCGCGGCCTGGTCATGCAGTGCTCGCATCTCGTCATGAGGCCCGTCACCGTAGAGCAGATGATTGGGCAGCAGGACATCACGCCTGTCGGCAGTAAGACTCATATTTTTTTGCACTTGATTACCTGGGAGTACAAGACACATACTCAGAGCTAAACTGGAATGGCAAAAACAGGTACAGTCATCCTTCGCCACATCGCACATCAAATATTGCAGCTCCGCAACATCGCAGATTTTTTAGGGGTATTAAATAAAAATGTTTTAAGCATATTCTGCAAGTTAAGCATACACATAGCTAAAGAAAATTTAAAATATCAATATTACAGTGGTACTGGCCACTAGAGGAGACCAAACCAGAGTGCACTGTTCAGGCAGCATTACTATATTGGATTAAGGCAGGGGTTGGCAACCCAAAACGTTGAAAGAGCCATATTGGACCAAAAATACAAAAAACAAATCTGTCTAGAGCCACAAAAAATAAAAAGCTGTATATAAGTCTTATAATAAAAGCAACACATGACGTAAGAGTCTATATTAGCCTACTATCAAAATGACTGTATCGCAGGCTGAATGTTTGACAGAAATGTTGAAATTTAATATTTATTCTACACATTTTTACAACATTAGAAACCATGAGTAAATCAGAGGCTACTCAGAAAGTGAGATAACTCCTTGAAATTACTGGCTTTTAATGGCCAGATGTGTGTGTCCAAGGAAACTGCAGGCTGTCTTCTTTTAATAGATTTATTACATGCTTTGGCAAGCTAGGTAATGTTTGCTGTAGTCTGGAACAACATGGCACACAAACCACTATCTGAAATGCAGCCAATATTACATACTTACATCCAGAGAGCCACTAGGGCGGCACTAAAGAGCTGCATGCGGCTCGAGAGCCGCGGGTTGCTGACCCCCGGATTAAGGTAACTAAAGACTGTTATTTCATGATCTGAGGGCTGTTATGTTCAAAAATGTATTTCAAAAGGTAGTTTAAGGTTTTTTTAATGCTCTAGCTACAAAGATATTCAGTGTCACCCACACTGGTTTAACTGTAGCTTAAAGATGTAGATAATGGGTTTCATTATGTAAAGCGCTTCATAAATATAATTTCATTTCAAATTCACTTCCATTTATAATGAAGGATTCCTACTTGGTGGAAAGTCATTTTTTTCAGTCATTTGTCAGGAATCAATTAACAGCGATAAACGTGGGATGACTGTACTTCCAAAGCATCTTTTAAGGTGGTACCCAATGAAAAAAGTACACATACAAAATCATAATACTTAATATTGATAGACACTTTTTGATTTAACCATATTGCTGCACAAATATATTTTAATTCAAAATGGTGTCTGTAGCTTTAAGCGACACAAGCATAGCTACACATTTTAAAAGGAACATCATGCTATGTTAGCCTATTTACTGAAGAAAAAGTAATCAAATTTACAGCACCTGTGTCAATAGCTGATTTACGGTTAGTTGACAGTGCTCCCGGCTTTATTTTAAGACGTGTAGCAAAGCCTGCAAGTGTACATATTGTCTTCACTGACCTCTCCCCAAAGGTGTCCTCTCCACTTCGTCGTCCTCTCCCTCCTCCACCGCCGCCACATCCGGGGCTGCCTCTGCCGGTTCCAGCCCGATGAAGGACGCGGGGTCCTCCGCCGCGGGGGGTCAGGCTCGCCAGGTGCGGCGTACTCCTCAAGCGCTGATGCCTCTGCCCTGCAAGAAGGCTGAGAGTCTTCACTACAACAACTACAAATGTCCTGAGTGCCAAACGCAGTTCTCCAGCAAGGCGGCGCTGGTCACACACTTCCAGCAGATCCGAGCCGCTCCAAATTCGGTGAGACGGCATAGACGAGGATGCCGTAATATTGTGTAACGTTGTTGTTCTTTTGTCTTGAAGACATGCTCGCAGTGCTCACCTCCCATGATGCTGCCCAACTCTTGCGCCGTGTCGGCCCACCAGAGGGTCCACAAACACAAGGCACCGTATGTGTGTCCTGAATGCGGCGGCGTGGCCCGCCAGCCCAGTTTCCAGACACACCTGGAGGAGGCCTGCCTGCACTTCGCAAGGCGCATCGGTTACAGGTGAGCTCGTGACTCCCAAAAGTCACGATTCCACTTGATGCTGGAGGCTGAAGGAACGATGTGTCGGGTTTGAAGGTGCTCCAGCTGCCAGGTCGTGTTCGGAGGTTTGAACTCCATCAAGTCCCACATTCAGACGGCTCACTGCGAAGTCTTTCACAAATGTCCCAGTTGCCCCATGGCATTCAAGTCGTCTCCCAGCGCCCAGAGTCACATCAGCACGCAGCACCCCACGCTCACCGGAGGACAGGCCAAGTATGGATGCCCCGATTTTGCACACAACCTAACTTTAACATGTGACAACAACCATTTTGTCTTTTTTCAGGATGATTTACAAGTGCGTGATGTGCGACACGGTCTTCACCCAAAAACCCCTACTGTACATGCACTTCGACACGCACTTAGCCAAACAAAAAGTGCACGTGTTCAAGTGTCCCGACTGCACCAAGCTGTACGCTCAGAAAGGTTCCATGATGGAGCACATCAAGGTGGGTCACTCGCTTGCGCCACAAATAACGTGATAAATCACATTATCCAGTAGTCATAACCAAAAGTAATACTGGCTTATCAATGTTTGTTTACATTTGACAGTACCCTGCCAGTTGTGTGCATTAAAAAAGAACTTTTAGGAGGAGAAAGTCCAGACCATTTTGTTCTAAGGCTGTCTAAAATGATGAGAGGTGACTAGAATTGAAGTTTAACAATGTACACTACCGTTCAAAAGTTTGGGGTCACATTGAAATGTCCTTATTTTTGAAGGAAAAGCACTGTACTTTTCAATGAAGATAACTTTAAACTAGTCTTAACTTTAAAGAAATACACTCTATACATTGCTAATGTGGTAAATGACTATTCTAGCTGCAAATGTCTAGTTTTTGGTGCAATATCTACATAGGTGTATAGAGGCCCATTTCCAGCGACTATCACTCCAGTGTTCTAATGGTACAATGTGTTTGCTCATTGGCTCAGAAGGCTAATTGATGATTAGAAAACCCTTGTGCAATCATGTTCACACATCTGAAAACAGTTTAGCTCGTTACAGAAGCTACAAAACTGACCTTCCTTTGAGCAGATTGATTTTCTGAACTTTCATCTGAAACTCGACAGTCTATTCTTGTTCTTAGAAATGAAGGCTATTTCACAAAATTGTTTGGGTGACCCCAAACTTTTGAACGGTAGTGTGTTGTACAAATCAGGAGCTAAGTACAAACAATAGAAATACCAGCGCTGTGAGAGAAGGAACCAGGCTATCTCAAGGTCGAAAGTCTCTGAAATAGCTGCCTGTCTCTCATGCTTTTTTCCCCAACTAGGTTGAACCACTATCGAAACTGAAAGTTAACTTCACGTGTGTGCCACACACATTCTTCAGGCTGGCACTTCATGACACCATTAAATATGTGTGAGAGTGTGCATAGATAAAAAACATGATGCATTCATTGTGTTTTTCTTCCTTGAGCAGAACCAATGCCAAAGCTAGTAATTTCTAAGGCGTTCCATGTTGCCCAAAGGAGGGAAAGTATTCTCCTAAAATGTGTTGTGTGCCTTTTATGTGTTTCCTGTTCTTTGCTTCCCACAAGGAGTGTGGCGTCAACAAAAGCAAATATGCCTGAACAAGGTTAACTCTAATGGACTTGCCCTAAGTTCTGTGCCAAGTACAAGATGAGCTTCTCGAACGGCCGGGCTACATTGTGACATTTAAAAAGTGATGTCTTGTAATCCACATCGATTAGACAGCGCACAGAGGTCCGTCCGCCAAACAGGAAGCGGCGTCCGAGGCTTCCAGTGCTGCCCCGGCCCCTTCGTCCGGGATCAAGGCGAAATCCTCGGCCAAGCCGGACAACTCTGACGGCGAAGACTGGGGGCGAGATCACGAGGAGGAGGAGGAAGACGACGACGATGAGGATGACGACGCAGACGATGACTATGAGGCGCCGGCAGCAGCAGGCGGCGGCGCCCATCCCAGCACGCAGACAGAGTGGACATGTCCGCAGTGCCAGAGCACCTTCACAGACAACGAGGACTATCTCAGTCATGTCAAGATGGAGCACGGCAAGGTGTGACGTGTTTTTTTGATTAATTTATTAAAAACATGTCGCTATCAACTCAACTACAATCTTGTTTCACGCCAAAGTTCCCGTGTCGCATCTGTGGAGGAAACTTCAGCACATCGTCCAGCCTCAGGCGTCACGAGAGAGTCATTCACGAGGGCAACAAACGAGTCTTCCATTGCCAGTAAGCAACTTTAGTATTTCACACACCTTGTCTAATTCATACGTCTCTAGCAGGCTCAATCAAAAATGTACGTATTACTGCCTCTGACTGATCAATAGGTGACAGTGTTCCGGGCTTTATGTTAAAATGTGTAGCGAAGCCTTTCATTGTTCCTCTTTAGTTAGTGAAGTCACCGTAGTGGGAAATGAGATCTTAAAAAATGCCTTGGCTCTCTTGTGTGAGTTACTGATGTAGTAACACTTCAACAGATGTGAAGAAGTTGTTACTTTCACATATTTTATATTTTATTTCAAACTCTACTGCAGAAGTCTTTAACAACAATTTTTGGTTGATTAGACTTTTCTTTTATATATTTTCTTATAACCCCCCAGTTTTAGCACGAATGTCTAAATGTCTTTAAATACACATTAACATTGATCCAACACACTGTAGTTTAGAGTTGGCAGTGGTAAGGTGACCCTACTCACTGTACCTTGCAAGTTTAAAATAAAAACATGAATAAATAATAATACTGTATTATTATATTCATGTTGGCAACTACTTGCCAGCTAGCAATTTGCGGTGCAAGCTGCCAGCTAACGATTAAGGTGCGAGTTGTCGGTGAGTGATTAGCCCGCCAGTTGCTAGCTAGCGATTAGCAATGCACGCTGCCAGCTAACGGTTAGGGTGCTAGTTGTCAGCTAGCAATTAGCCGTCAGTTGCCAGCTAGCAATTATCAGCGTTAGTTGTCAGCTATTAGCATCTAACTACCAGTTAGCAATTAGGATTCCAGTTGTCAGATAGCAATTAACATTCAATCACCAGCTAGTGATTAATGGCACAAGCTACCAGCTAACAAAGTGCTAGTTTTCAGCAGTGTTGGGACTACTGTAACGCTGTTACTTTCGGCGGTAAATAGTAATCCAACGCGTTATTTTTTATATTCAGTAACTCAGTTACCGTTACTACATGATGCGTTGCTGCGTTATTTTATATGTAGTATCGGCTAGAAACTGAGAAGATCTGAGTGTGTTTTATTGGAGCGCTGCAGAAGAGGCAATGGAGAAGAGGCGCGCTCTTTGTGTGTGTATGTGTGTGTGTGGGCGTGTCTGTGTTTACTAACAAGACGTCATGGCGAAGCCCGAAGCAGAGTTTCTTAACTTGGAGATATTCTCACTACTTTTCTTTTGTCGACCACAAAGAAAATAACATTTTAGTTAAATGTAAGTTGTGTCTTGGATCAAAGATCCTATCCTAGCAATTCAAATCTGCTGAAACAGCTACAAAAGTAACATGCTTCGACGAAGCTAGTAAAGAGAGACACACTTCACCTCCTAAGCAACAGCGCCTGGATTTTAACGAGGCACTGCTAGCCAGGACAACATTGATAGAGCCATTGCAGCACTGAAGGTACACACACTATCAATTCTCTTATATACTCTTTCATTCTAGACTTCTAGAGTGTTTGATTATGACATCACTCTAAATGTATAGACTATAAAGTTCACAAACATAAAGAGGGATGCTAGTGGGCCAGGCCAATCTTTCCTTATCTCTAAACTAAAACTGGGGAAATGTGTAGAGTGTTCTGGGCTTCAGACATGATTTTATTTCAGAATTCCTTGAGAGAGAAAAACACCTGGTTAGGCTTTGTGTATGTAGTGTGTGTCTTCCTTGGTTTAGTTTTGTCAATTTGTTCTAGCCTGAAACAAATTGGCCCTTTGAAACATTATCTGTCTTTGTGTGTTGTATGTAGACCACATTGCTTAGCAGAGTTCAGTGATGCAAATGCATGTCATGTTGATCAACAGATTGTATTATTCTCCAGTGCAATAACAGTACTGAAATGAAGGCTAAAAGGGCATTAAAGGGGGCCTTAAAAAATAAATAAATATATATATAAGTAACTAGTTACTTTTCACAGTAACACATTACTTTTTGGTGTAAGTAACTGAGTTAGTAACTGAGTTACCTTTGAAATAAAGTAACTAGTAACTGTAAGTAGTTACTGGTTTTCAGTAACTAACCCAACACTGGTTTTCAGCTAGCGATTAACGATGCTATTTTGTATTTTAATGTTAATATTGCACAATACAAGCTATTAACATCTAATTACCAGCTAACGATTAGGACACTAGTTGTCAGCGAGCAAATAACATCTAATTGCCAGCTAACAAAGTGCTAGTTTTCAGCTAGCGATTAGCGATGCTATTTTGTATTTGAATGTTAATATTGCACAATTCAAGCTACCTTTAGGACCAGTTTAATTTAAAACACAAACATAATTCGATACAGAATGTATAAGTAGGGGGATCACGCTAAATCTCGATCGGTTTGGGGGCCCCTCGGCCTGAAAAAACATTGAAAACTCCTGCTCTACTGTATGAAAACTGCATTGCTCGAGATACAGTAACATATCAAAATAAACATAAGGTAAATTAAATATGGTCATATTACTTTTAATAACTCTGAATGTAACATAATGGCTCATGTCCATCCCCATAAATCTAGACTGCATTTCTTTATTACAAAAACATGCAAATGTTTGTTTCTACTTACTAGATTTGATCTACTTGAGAGGCAGACTTAACGCCTTTTTCACCAGCATAGCCGCAACTCTTGTCAACAAGCTGTCCCACCACTCTGGTCGCTTTGGTGTAGAACACATTAAAGCCTTCTACAGAAAGCTAGGAGTATCCAACAATGATTTCAAATTAGAAATGGTCACAGCTGATGAGGTGCTTAAAAAATTGAGCACGCTCCACCCAAACAAGGCCACCGGCCTTGACAATATTCCCTCCAGATTCCTCAGGGACTCTGCCTCCATCATTGCCCCAATCATCACGCACATAATAAACCTCTCAATTTCACAAGGCCAAGTACCAAAAGATTTTAAGATAGCAAGAGTAACTCCCCTCTTTAAAAAAGGAAGCAAATTGGAACTTGGCAACTACCGACCTGTTTCTATTCTCAGTGGAATTTTTTTTCCCATAAAGAAATACAATCATGTGTGCTTACGGACTGTATCCCTGCAGACCGTATTGATCTATATTGATATATATTGATATATATTGTGTTTTTTATGTTGATTTAACTAAAAAAAACTTTTTTTTTTAAAATTAAATTTCTTGCGCGGCCCGGTACCAATCGGTACCGGTCCGGGGCCCGGTGGTTGAGGACCACTGCCCTAGCACCTCCAAAACCCTAAAATCTAAACTCCAAACATCCCAGAACAAGCTAGTCAGATTACTTCTAGACCTCCACCCCAGATCACACCTCACTCCCACCCACTTCTCCAAAGTGGGCTGGCTCAGGGTGGAGGACAGAGTAAAACAACTTGCACTCAGCCTAGTCTATAAAATCCGCTACACCTCCCTGATACCAAAGTACATGTCAAACTACTTAACGTAAATGACCGCCATAACCACAACACCAGGGGGAGCTCCACTAACCACGTTAAACCCAGATTCCGATCTAACAAAGGTCTTAACTCATTCTCTTTCTATGCCACATCAATGTGGAATGCGCTCCCAACAGGTATAAAAGAAAGGGCATCTCTATCCTCCTTCAAAACCGCAATAAAAGTACACCTCCAGGCAGCTACAACCCTAAACTAACACCCTCCCCGGATTGTTAATAATCAAATGTAAACAATCAAATGTAGATACTTTTTCTTATGCCTTCTGATCTCTCTCTCTCTCTATGTCCACTACTTGCTGTCCATACCCTACCAAGTCAGACCTACTCTGTTCCAATATCCGTTTCTCTGTTCTCAATTGTTGATGACTGATGATAACAACCAAACCTAACCCCCCTCCACACCCCGGATTGTAAATAATGTAAACAACCAAACCTAACCCTCCACACCCCGGATTGTAAATAATGTAAATAATTCAATGTGATTATCTTGTGTGATGACTGTATTATGATGATAGTATATATCTGTATCATGAATCAATTTAAGTGGACCCCGACTTAAAAAAGTTGAAAAACTTATTCGGGTGTTACCATTTAGTGGTCAATTGTACGGTATATGTACTTCACTGTGCAACCTACTAATAAAAGTCTCAATCAATCAATCAATCGAGATGTGGGGTTTTCTGAATGAGTTTAAAATGTTTGTTAGACAACTTTTTAAAAAATCCTGTTTGCACAATTTCTTCAATTATACTGCAAAATTAGAAACATAACATTTTTAGTTTTGTTTCACCTCTATTGCCATATCAAGAAATGTGGTTATGGAGAATCACATATGGTATCATTAGGTACCCTGAGTTACCCAGTCCTGGCGTACATGCTGTGGCAGCTAATTTCGAGCGCCTTTTCTCGCTAAAGTGGAGCAAACAATTGGAGATGAGATTGTTTATCATATCTAATGCTCAAACAGGCTGTTTGTACATTTTGCATAATAATGTACCTTAAATGGTTGACTTGATATTGTTGCAGATATTGCACAGAGGGCAAACGTACCTTTGGCAGTCGCTTCTTGCTGGACAAGCACATTCGGCTCAAGCACAAAGGCACAGAAGTGAGTCACAGTCTCATCACGTCACTTTGTCCCGTCTGATGTTCTCCTCTTGGCTCCTCAGGCGCCCCCGATGACGAGAAAGCGTGCAGCCACAGGCGGAGATGGTCCAGGAAGCTCCTCAGAGCAGGACGGCGAGGGCATAGCTCCTGGAAGCAGGCTGGCAGACGAGGATGAGAACGCCACGGAGGACGGCGAGGAAGGCAGCGTCCCCGCCAAGAGAACCAGGGTGTCTGCTGCAGAGTTAGAGGAGGAAAGCAGCATTTTCCGTTGCGTGCCGTGTGGCTTCTCCACAGAGGACGGCGCCGAGTTCCAGCGCCACATCCCGCAGCACCGCGCTGACACCGCTTCCTTCCAGTGCCTGCAGTGCGGCGTCTGCTTTGCATCAGCCGGCTCCATGGGGCGCCACCGCTTCATCACTCACCGCGTGAGAGGCAACCAGGGCGAGGGCGACCGCGGTGCACTGCGTGGCTCCCCGGATGTCTCGCCCTCTGCCGCAGCCTCTTCCCCACAGGGGATGGAGGACGCAGACGGCAATCTGATCTGCAAGGTGTGCGGCCGACGTTTTGACAAGGCCTCGGACCTCAACACCCACTTCCGGACCCATGGCATGGCCTTCCTCACCGCACACAAGACGGACAAGCCCCAGTAAAGGTCGGGGCAGAGCTTAATGAAGCCAGTCTACGAATGTTGCAGGTTTTTAGCCACCGTCGCAGACTTTTATCAATGCATGTTTGACTTCTTTGAGCAAAGCATTTATAGCTGCACTAACACGTCTCGTCCACTTGGCTCCCTCAAAAGCGGCGAGTCGTCAGCCTCAAACAAGACTTCGATGACTGCACGCCCCTCCCAACATTTTGTACTTTGTCATTCACAGCCTCAACCTTCATCTTGGCACCATCAGACTGATTTGTACTACACTATTTATTATTTATATGAAACACTGCTGCTGGGATCATTTGTGACATTGGTGTTATTGAGGGCAGTAGTAGATGAAAGGTCGGTAGTACACGTTTTTTTTTAGTCATGTAAATACATAATCGCACTACAAAAAAAACCATGGAGTTAGTAACTTAATATGATAATGTGAATACGTGTAGTATTTGTACTTGTACTGTCCCCAACTCCCCAACCCTTTTTATAAAATCATTGAAGTGTAAAAGCTCGCCCTCGAGAGGCCACATGTTGTAATTACGCTGTCTCAATACATGTATGAAGACAAAACCAAGGACTTATTTTTTTTAAATTATCTACAGAATCTATGCGGTCTGTACTCACATTTCTTTTGTAACGTGTTGTTTCTATCTTTTTATATGTCATATCATATTTATATACAATAATAGTCGAACCTCATGTCATGTTATTTCCTTTATGGTCGTGGTCTGCTTGCAAAAAATTAAAATAATGCCATACATACACTTTTTTGCCGTTTTAAAATAAATATGTGAAAGCGCTGACGGTGCATGGTCGTCGTTTATTTGTGTACTTATTTGTCTGCCTCCCACTAGCTACATTTTACTGATAATGCACACCTGTTGCACTACAGGTGAATAAGCAAACACCGGTGACTACTTACGGAAATTGCTTGTGTCAGCACAGAAGACCGTTATGTTCCATCATATCCGACTTATGTTCATTACAAAACTGAATATAATCAAATGTAATAAGCAAGAGCTCACTTACAACCTCTCAGATCTCAGATGAGCGGACCTTTGTCATCAAGTGGATCCGAGCTGTACCTGACCAGGTAGTTTCCACTCATGTAATGGCGCTGAAAGCTACCTCTCACACATACGTAGGAGTAGAATAAAAGTGGATGAGAAACATTTGCTGGGCGTACCTGCTTTGCTGCTCGTCTCCACTCATCTGTCATTTCCTGTACTGCTCTGTGTAAAACACACATCTCAGGGTAACAACGTTTCAAGCATTTCAGGCTTCATTCACATCCACCAACATGCAACTAACACTGGTCATTACACTGACCATTATATAACACCAAACGGTCTAAAATGCTGCATGCAAACAGAGCAACAACATGTCAATCTTAAGATTCTTTATTTTCATTCGTCATCAACACTCTCCCATGCATCCATACATCATTGCGACAATAAAAAAATAAGTCATTATTTAGCGTTATCTCACCTTTCACCATATAGATTCATACAAAACAGTTATAACATCACTTCAAGCCTGGAAAGAGCTTGAATAGGAAGTTGTCATCATTGGGCATGTCTGAAAATGGGCTGCGAGCACCTACAATAAAAAGCATGGCATTAGAAACCTTTACTTGGTAGAGGTTATACAGGCGTGGTCAAAAGTTTACATACACTTGTAAATAATGTCATGGCTGTCTTGAGTTTCCAATCATTTCTACAACTCTTTTTTTTTGTGATAGAGTGATTGGAGCACATACTTCTTGGTCACAAAACACATTCATGAAGTTTGGTTCTTTTATGAATTTATTATGGGTCTACTGAAAATGTGACCAGATATGCTGGGTCAAAAGTATACATAAAGCAATGTTCACTGCAATAAGGTGCTTTTGGTAGCCATCCACAAGCTTCTGGTTGAATTTTTGACCACTCCTCTTGACAAAATTGGTGCAGTTCAGCTAAATTTGTTGGTTTTCTGACATGGACTTGTTTGTTCAGCATTGTCCACACATTTCAGTCAGGACTTTGGGAAGGCCATTCTAAAACTTTAATTCTAGCCTAATTTAGCCATTCCTTGACCACTTTTGACATGTGTTTGGGGTCATTGTCATGTTGGAACACCCAACTGCGCCCAAGACCCAACCTCCAGACTGATGATTTTAGGTTGTCCTGAAGAATTTGGAGGTAATCCTCCTTTTTCCATTGTCTTATTTACTCTCTGTAAAGCACCAGTTCCATTGGCAGTAAAACAGGCCCAGAGCATAATACTACCACCACCATGCTTGATGGTAGGTTTGGTGTTCCTGGGATTAAAGGCCTCACCTTTTCTCCTCTAAACATATTGCTGGGTATTGTGGCCAAACCGCTCAATTTTAGTTTCATCTGACATCACATGGACAATGATAAGCCCTTCTGGAGGAAAGTTCTGTGGTCAGATGAAACACAAATTGAACTGTTTGGCCACAATACCCAGCAAAATGTTTGAAGGAGAAAAGGTGAGGCCTTTAATCCCAGGAACACCATTCCTACTGTCAAGCATGGTGGTGGTAGTATTATGCTCTGGGCCTGTTTTGCTGCCAATGGAACTGGTGCTTTACAGAAAGTAAATGGGACAATGAAAAAGGAGAATTACCTCCAAATCAGCCTAGAATTAAGGTTTTAGAATGGCCTTCCCAAAGTCCTGACTTAAACGTGTGGACAATGCTGAAGAGTCCAAGTTCATGTCAGAAAACCAACAAATTTAGCTCAACTGCACCAATTTTGTCAAGAGGAGTGGTCAAAAATTCAACCAGAAGCTTGCCAGAAGCTTGTGTATGGCTACCAAAAGCACCTTATTGCAGTGAAACTTGCCAATAGACATGTAATCAAATATTAACATTGCTGTATGTATACTTTTGACCCAACAGATTTGGTCACATTTTCAGTAGACCCATAATAAATTCATAAAAGAACCAAACTTCATGAATGTTTTTTGTGACCAACAAGTATGTGCTCTAATCACTCTATCACAAGAAAAATATGAGTTGTAGAAATGATTGGAAACTCAAGACAGCCATGACATTGTTCTTTATAAGTGTATGTAAACTTTTAACTACGCCTGTGTATATAGCATGTACTAGAGATCGACCAATATGTTTTTTTCAGGGCCGATACCGATTTTTAGTATTCAAGGAGGCATATAAATGATATTTGAAGCCAATATTAATTTGCAGTAAAAGTTATTTAAACATGAATAGTATTCATCAGTAAACAGCTGGACAAGGCTTGAAGTTGTTTTTTTAACATAGTTTTTTAGGAAACATCAGATCAGTGGCGACATAATATTTTATGCAGCGCTAATGTTGTGATTAACTTATTACCAAAAAACATCACGAGATTTCACAAACACCTTTATTATGTGTGTCTAAAACAGGGGTCCCCAAACTACGGCCCACGGGCCGAATCCAGCCCGCCAGTGTCCAAAACCCGGCCCGCGGGAAGTCCCAAGTAAAAAAAAAAAAAATAATAATAATAATAAAAATATGTAATATATATATACCTACCACGTGTTTCTTCTGTGTCTCTTAGCCGCTCAGGAAAATCATGTTGTCTAAAAAGGTATTTTCCCATCGATAACGTGATATATACATATATATAAATATATATACACACACACACATATATATTATCAAATTAATCGTTAGTTGCAGCCCTAATATATATATATATACATATATATATATTAGGGGTGTGGGAAAAAAATCGATTTGAATTTGAATCGCGATTCTCACGTTATGCAATTCAGAATCGATTCTCATTTTTTAAAAATCGATTATATATATTTTTTTAATTTATTTTTTAATTAATCAATCCAACAAAACAATACACAGCAATACCATAACAATGCAATCCAATTCCAAAACCAAACCCGACC
Source organism: Entelurus aequoreus (assembly GCF_033978785.1). NCBI lineage: Eukaryota > Metazoa > Chordata > Actinopteri > Syngnathiformes > Syngnathidae > Entelurus > Entelurus aequoreus. Next base: position 27,880,921 of record NC_084735.1, on the reverse strand, counting down.
CAGCAACACTCAGAACTGCAACTTCAGTCCTTAAATTTACATTGTTTGAGTTTTTTTTTTACACCTGTAGGAATGTGGGGGGGAACATTATGGAAAGCGTGCCTGTGCAGTTAACAAGTGTAAAATGTAGCTATAACCACTGCTACATAAAAGTGTAAAAAGAAGATAAGCGCTGCTACTTAAAAGAGTGAATAAAAAGCTAACCACTTCACCTTAAACATGTAAAAAGAGGCTCACATCTTGTACTTAAAAGTGGAAAAAGACGCTAACCACTTTTATCTTAAACGTGTAAAAATAAGCTAACCACTGCTACTTAAAAGTGTAAAAAGAGGCTAATATATGTAAATATGTGTGTATGTATGTATAGTGTGTGTATATATATATATATATATATATATATATATTTATCTATCTATATACACACACACACACACACACACACATATATACATATATATATATACATATATATATACATAAACATATACATATATATATATATTTATCTATCTATCTATCTATATCTATATATATATATATCTATATATATCTATATCTATATATATATATATGTATGTATATGTATGTATCGATGGATATATATACATATATATGTGTATATAATACAGTATACGCTTACTCCGGCTTCCTCCCACCTCCAAAGACATGCACTTGGGGATAGGTTGATTGGCAACACTAAATTGGCCCTAGTGTGTGAATGTGAGTGTGAATGTTGTCTGTCTATCTGTGTTGGCCCTGCGATGAGGTGGCGACTTGTCCAGGGTGTACCCCGCCTTCCGCCCGGATGCAGCTGAGATAGGCTCCAGCGCCCCCCGCGACCCCAAAGGGAATAAGCGGTAGAAAATGGATATACAGTATATCTATAGATACATACGTATGTATGTATGTGTATATATATATATATATATATATATATATATATATATATATATATATATATATATATATATATATATATATATATATATATATATATATATATATGTATGTATCTATATATATATAGATACATACTGTATGTATCTATAGATATATATACCTGTATGTATGTATGTATGTATATATATATATAGATGGATATATACATATATATGTGTATATATACACAGTATATCTATAGATACATATGTATGTATATATATATATGTATCTATATATATATACATATATAGATACATATGTATCTATTAGGAGTGTGTGAAAAAATCGATTCGAATTCGAATCCCGATTCTCACGTTGTGCGATTCAGAATCGATTCTCATTTTTAAAAAATCGTTTTTTTCATTTTTATTTTTTTTTAAATTAATCAATCCAACAAAACAATACACAGCAATACCATAACAATGCAATCCAATTCCAAAACCAAACCCGACCCAGCATCACTCAGAACTGCAATAAACAGAGCAATTGAGGAGACACAAACACGACACAGAACAAACCAAAAGTAGTAACACAAAAATGAATATTATCAACAACAGTATCAATATTAGTAACAATTTCAACATAGCAGTGATTAAAAATCCCTCATTTACATTATCATTAGACATTTATAAAAATTTTAAAAAAAGAACAATAGTGTCACAGTGGCTTCCACTTGCATCGCATCTCATAAGGTTGACAACACACTGTGTCCAATATTTTCACAAAGATAAAATAAGTCATTTTTGGTTCATTTAATAGTTCAAACAAATTTACATTATTGCAATGAGTTGATAAAACTTTGTCCTTTACAATTATAAAAGCTTTTTACAAAAATCTACTACTCTGCTTGCATGTCAGCAGACTGGGGTAGATCCTGCTGAAATCCTATGTATTGAATGAATAGAGAATCCTTTTGAATCGGGAACAAAATCGTTTTTGAATTGAGAATCGTGTTGAATTGAAAAAAAAAAAAAATCGATTTTGAATCGAATCGTGACCCAAGAATCGATATTGATTTGAATCACGGGACACCCAAAGATTCACAGCCCTAATATATATATATATATATATATATATATATATATATATATATATATATATATATATATATATATATATATATATATATATATATATACACACATATACATACACATATACATACATATACATATTAGGGGTGTGGGAAAAAATCGATTCTCATTTTGTGCGATTCAGAATCGATTCTCATTTTTAAAAAATCGTTTTTTTGATTTTTTGTTTTGTTTTAAGTGACAGCAGGGGTAGGGGATGAAGAGGGTTTGAATTTGTTGTTAATGTGAATGTGAAATCAATTAAAAAAAAAGAACTGTGAAAGGAAGGGAAAAAAATGTAAAAAGACTGCAATAATCGCTGCAACAGGGAAAACAAACAAAGAGAGACCGGTAAGATGCCAGGGAAAGTAGGAAAAAAAACGGCAATGCATGAGGGAGAGAAAGGGGTGGGAGCGGGGAGGGTGGTGAAAGCAGCCGAGCAGACTGGGTAAGAATTATTACAAGAACTCATATAAATGCCCTGTCAGATAACAAAACATATTTGGGGAGAATTATTGAAAATAAGAGTAATTTTTGTTCTTAAAATGGGAGCTAGCATTCACAATCATTATGAGAGACAAAAACACATACCATATTTCCCAGACTATAAGGCGCACTTAAAATCCTTTTTTTCCCTCAAAACTCGACAGTGCGCCTTATAATGTGCGGAAAAATTTTGGTTGAGCTTACCGACCTCGAAGCTATTTTATTTGGTACATGGTAAAATGATTAGTGTGACCAGTAGATGTCAGTCACACATAAGAGATACGTGTAGACTGCAATATGACTCAAGTAAAGACCAACATTTTAAATGTTCCATTGAAAATATAAAACATTACGTATGGCGCTCAAAATTCTACCAAAGTCGCACCGCTTGCAGCATTACGGCTACCGTAGCCAGGAGTGTCGCGGAGTAATACATTACTGTGCTTCACCATAATATTACAGTCTGTGTGTGTGTGTAGAAGGACCCCAAAATGGCACCCGTCAAAAGACACGCTTACTACAAACTCAAGGCTATCAGTCACGCAGTAGAACATGGGAATAGAGCAGCTGCGAGAGAATTCAACATTAATGAATCAATGGTACGGAAGTGGAGGAAGCAAGAAGAGGACCTGGGCCAAGTAAAGAAGACCACACAGAGTTTCCGCAGGAACAAAGCGAGTTAGAGGACAACATTGAACAGTGGGTTATTGAACAGAGAGCAGCAGGTAGAAACGTCTCTACAGTCTCTATTCGACTGAAGGCAACAGCATTAGCATGGGACATGGATATCAATGACTTTCGAGGAGGTCCTTCTTGGTGCTTTCGTTTTATGAAAAGACGTAATCTCTCCATCCGCACACAAACTACCATCTCGCAGCAACTTCCAACAGATTACGAAGAAAAGCTGGGCATTTTCCGCGCATACTGAAAAGAAGATCCGGCCAGACCACATCATCAACATGGACGAGGTTCCCCTCACCTTTGATATCCCCGTGAACCGCACTGTGGAGAAAATGGGGACCAGAACGATGTCTATATGCACCACAGGGAATGAGAAGTCATCCTTCACTGTAGTTCAGTGAACACTGAGGATGGAAAATTTGAGGGATTTGTGGACGAGGAATAAACTAAAAAAAGTGCGTGTGTTGTATTTTACATCTTACAACTGAACAAGGTTGGGAGTTATAGTGAATACGCTCATTAACATATCAACAATGTTGAGTTATTGTGAACACGTTTAATAAAGTTTGACTGACTGACTTATCTGACTGTTTTGTTTTGCTTAATACGCCTTAGAGTCTGGTGTGCCTTATATATGAAAAAAGATTGAAAATAGACCATTCATTGACAGTGCGCCTTATAGTCCGGTGCGCCCTATAGTGCAAAAAATATGGTAAGTATATATTTTATTGGCATTCCAATTTGTATTAATCTGCTTGTTCTAAGTGGCTAGCAATGCAGATAATAGGAGTAATCCTTTCTGCCTCTAAATCACTCTAAATGCATCCAAAAACCGCCAACAAATTGTTATAAGCACTAGCACAAGCAAACTATTTTTAGCTGCGCCATGATTACATTGAGCTACTGCATCATGATCACCTCTAAGTTAATTCTTAATTCTCTGACTTTCGCTCATTTTCTGTGAAGAACATATATCAGAATACATATTTAATGACCACACACCATACACCCCCCCTACACATTTCTATTACATATAAGATGTCCGGGTCCATGGGGCTAATAGAAGTGTGGAAATTGATGTTCTGTGTACCACAGGCATTAAAAGCCACAAAACGCAACGGGTCCATCAGACCCACAAACGCTGGCTGAGTAACAACAATATGAACATTACACAAGGGTTAATTCTTAATCTAAACGGAAATATAAGAACATCTTATCAGTCTGGATTCCAGTGAAAGCAGACATTGTAATGTAAGTGATCATTTTTATTATGTTGATAGATGTTATTAGCACTAGCAATACTGCTACATGATGCTTGTTTCACCAAAGCTGGATCTCTTTAGCACACAGCTTCTAAAACATGTAGCTCATCCACCTTATATTCAGGCTAAAAAATATAAGGTTCTGGATTACCATTAGTCCCAAAGTGGTCCGTGTTGTCTCTCATAAAGTCTGCCATGATTAGTAGTGTTGTTGTTGTCGAAAGAAAAAGCAAGCGTTGTGATGCGTCTGTGAAATTACTACGCTATGTTTAAAATAAGCAAAATACGTAGATATTACATGTTATTATGAATGTGCCTGTTATATAAAGATATACTTACAGTGTGTATATGAAACGATAGAGGTTTTTTAGTGTTTTGAGCGCTTTATAGGCAGGACAGAGCAAATCCCATTGGCTACATTGTTAGCTGGCTTTTGCTAGCGTTTATTTACAAATTACAAAGCATAAAAAAAAGAAAACCATAAGTGTTCTTGTCTTACATTAGGATTGTACGGAGCCCCTAAAGGGACATGGGAATTTTTTTATTTTTTTTAGACATGTATCTCGTGCGCACGAGAAAGTATCTCGTGGCCACGAGATACATGTCTAAAAAAAAAAAAAAAATTCCCATGTGCCTTTAGGGGCTCCGTACAATCCTATATATATATATATATATATATATATATATATATATATATATATATATATATATATATATATATATATATATATATTTTTTTTTTTTATTTTTATAAAAAGTTTCTCGTGCGCACGAGAAACTTTCTCGTGGCCACGAGAAAGCATTGGATGCGTGCTCATGGTTTGAGGTGTGTGTTAAAATGGCAGTTTAGAAGTTAATTTGGCTGTATTTCCAATTAGGACTTTCCCCCATGTGTGTTGTGGCAAAATGTGAATGCTTGATTAGTAGGTGTGAGACGAACACTTTATCTTCCTGGTTATTGTAACGCTATGTGTTTGACATTATTTAAGACTTTATCATGCCCGGGAAAGGACAGTTTTCCTCTTCTGTGGCTGTGGGGGGTGGGCGTGGCTTGCGGACCTGCAGCGAAGCGGAGTGTGCCAGTTAGTCCGATGTTGATGTGATAAAACTTCTTTCTTGTTTGGAAGATACACACACAATTGTAACTGTTATTTCTTCCTGCACATAATAAACATGTACAACGTGTTTGGATGTATTCATTTATGTAAAATTGTCATTAACGGTAATATTGTCTGACAAAAAGTGATTTGACGTAATATTTTGATATTTACACATCGCATATTTACACACGCGCATCTGACTAGAATACCCTTATGTGCATTACATATCAACATCAAGTACCTACTGTACTGTTTACTTGTTGAAATATCCTTTTTAGAGCAAATATCTACCCAAATGGCCACTTTGTTGCTGCCAAAATGGTATTTCTAATAATATTTTGACACATCTTATCTCTGCATATCCTAATAGAATACTCTTATTAGCATTACATATACTGTATATAAATCAAGTACCTACTGTACTGTTTACTTGTAGAAATACCCTTTTTGAAGCAAATATCTACCCATATAATTTATATGTGTGTATATATATATATATATATATATATATATATATATAATTTATATGTGTGTATATATATATATATATATATATATATATATATATATATATATATATATATATATATTACTGTAACTTGTTCTTAAAAATAGTAGTTATTTTGTATGTCAAATTTAGTGTTTGTGTGTATATATGTATACTGTATATATGTATGTGTGTTTCTTCCTATACAGTATACATGTATATGTGTGCGTGTATATATATATCCATCCATCCATTTTCTACCGCTTATTCCCTTCGGGGTCGCGGGGGTGTATATATATATATATATATATATATATATATACACATAAATTATATTGGTAGATATTTGCTCTAAAAAGGGTATTTCAACAAGTAAACAGTACAGTAGGTACTTGATGTTGATATGTAATGCACATAAGGGTATTCTAGTCAGATGCGCGTGTGTAAATATGCGATGTGTAAATATCAAAATATGACGTCGAATCACTTTTTGTCAGACAATATTACATTTAATGACAATTTTACATAAATGAATACATCCAAACACGTTGTACATATTTATTATGTAATGATAAATGGGTTATACTTGTATAGCGCTTTTCTACCTTCAAGGTACTCAAAGCGCTTTGACAGTATTTCCACATTCACCCATTCACACACACACTGATGGAGGGAGCTGCCATGCAAGGCGCTACCAGCACCCATCAGGAGCAAGGGTGAAGTGTCTTGCCCAAGGACACAACGGACGTGACTAGGATGGTAGAAGGTGGGGATTGAACCACAGTAACCAGCACGGCCACTCTACCAACTTCGCCACGCCGTCCCAGGAAGAAATGTGCAGGAAGAAATAACAGTTACAATTGTGTGTGTGAAATAACAGTTACAATTGTGTGTGTATCTTCCAAACAAGAAAGAAGTTTTATCACATCAACATCGGACTAACTGACACACTCCGCTTCGCTGCAGGTCCGCAAGCCACGCCCACCCCCCACAGCCACAGAAGAGGAAAACTGTCCTTTCCCGGGCATGATAAAGTCTTAAACAATGTCAAACACATAGCGTTACAATAACCAGGAAGATAAAGTGTTTGTCTCACACCTACTAATCAAGCATTCACATTTTGCCACAACACACATGGGGGAAAGTCCTAATTGGAAATACAGCCAAATTAACTCCTAAACTGCCATTTTAACACACACCTCAAACCATGAGCATGCATCCAATGCTTTCTCGTGGCCACGAGAAACTTTTTATTAAAAAAATAAAAAATATATATATATTTATTTTTTTTATAAAAAGTTTCTCGTGGCCACGAGATACTTTCTCGTGGCCACGAGATACTTTCTCGTGCGCACGAGATACATGTCTAAAAAAAATAAATTCCCATGTCCCTTTAGGGGCTCCGTAGGATTGTGAATGATAGGCAACATTAAAAAAAAAAAAAAGTGAATTTCCCCTTTAAAAAAAAATTGAAAATGCTGGGCAATTTGGCTGGTGCTTGAGCAGTGTACTATGTACTTCACCAAATATACTGGTATCATATGTGTATATATTGTATCTGCTGATGTAGTTCTGTTGTAGTTATGTAAAAAAAGTAGTCAGATACCGACATAAAAAAAAAGCTGATAGATTTAAAAAAATAAATAAATAAAAAAAAGGCCAAAACCGATATTTGTCAAAATGAAAAATATTGGTGCAAATAATTGGTCGATCTCTTGTATGTACTAACCCTGAATGTCTGGTCCAGTTTGATGCCCTGCACCTCCTGAGCGGGTCACGGTGGTCTCCTCGTTGCCTTGGCCATCTCTAATGGTGCGGCGCTCTTCAACTGTCTGTTGTACACCAAACACACAAACATTAAATAATTAAAAAAATGTTTTTCTTATTTTTAAATACTAATCAAAATTGACCAATGTTTATTAACCAAACAGTACGTAATGCCCAACTCACCCCATCAGGCTTCGTCACCTTGGTGATGGTGACTGACTGGAAAAACGATCCGCTTTGAGGCAGTCTTGGTGCCTGGTCAGCAGGGGGCACCAGAATCTGATCCAAACCACCAGAGGACACTGCAGAATCCAGATCTGGAGATTTTTTTTTTTTAAATTTAGGAATATTGCATTTTAGGCCAATGGAAAGGTACTTTTATTCGTTTTGCCATTGTTGTTGAATCTTTTCCAGAAATTACTTTCCACATTATTTTTTAAATCATTTAATGGATTCTGTGAGGAACCATTTTTAAGCTTTGTGAATTGCTCTCTTCTGACAGGGTCTGTCCTGCCATTTTTAAAACGGTGGTGAGACCCCTTTTGAAGAAGAGCAGCTTGGACCTAAGCACAAGTACCGACCAGTATCCAACTTACATTTCTTAAGTAAGATTTTCAAAAACCTGTTTTCAATCAATCAAACTTTATTTATAAAGCACTTTTCATACATAAAAGAAAAGCAACGCAAAGTGCTTTCCAAACTTAAAAACATTACTTCGATGCCCCATTATCACGGACAGAAGGACGGACGGAATTTTGGTGAAACTTAGATAATAAAAAGTTCAGGTTTGGTACTGCTGGATATAAGCACCGCTTCTGATACCGTAGACCATCACATTTTATTAAATATTAGACACCTGGTTGGGCTCTCGTATTGTTTTTAATTGGTTATCTCCCAGACAAAAGTTTTTCATTGGAGTATGGATACCGGTTTCTCAGTAACCCATTATATATCGTGGGATGGGTTCAACAAGTTAAAAGTTCGAAGTACCACTGATAGTCACACACTAGGTGTGGTGAAATTACCCTCTGCATTTGACCCATCCCCTTGTTCCACTGCCTGGGAGGTGAGGGGAGCAGTGAGCAGCAGCGGTGGCCGCACTCTGGAATCATTTTGGTGATTTAGGCTTAATATTAGGACCCATACTTTTTCATTTTTATATGCTGCCTCTTGAGACGTCATTGGAGATCAGTTTCCACAGTTATAGTGCATCCGGAAAGCATTCACAACGCTTTAGTTTTTCCACATTTTGTTATGTTATTGCTATTGTTATATGCTATTCAAAAATGAAGTAAATACCTTTTTGTTAAAATTCTACACAAAATACCTCATAATGACAATGTAAAAAAAGTTTTTTTTAAGAGCATTTTGCGATGTATTAGTCATAAGAAACTAATAAATCACATGTACATACGTATTCACAGCCTTTGCTCAATACTTTATTTATTTGGCAGCAATTACAGCCTCAAGTCTTTTTAAATATTAGGCCACAAGCTTGGCACTCCTATCTTTGGGCAGTTCCGCCCATTTCTCTTTGCTGCACCTCTCAAACTCAGGTTGGATGGGAAGCGTTGGTTTTCATCCGAGATGTCTCTGTACATAGCTGCATTCATCTTTCCCTCTGTTTTGACTGGTCACCCAGTTCCTGCCACTGAAAAACATCCCCACAGCATGATGCTTGAATTCTACTCGCCCCGTCTTGTGGAAAATGCACGCGCCCGTTTGTGCCGGTGCCGCGTAGTTAAAGCATCTACTGCTGCTGAGTTCTCCTCTGCCTTTTATTCCGCCCTGGACACCTTGCCCTCTCTGTCTTTAAACACAGAAGCTTTCAAACTTGTTGTCAAGTTCTTGATTTCATTGCTCCTTTTAAATCCATGCGCCCTAAGGCAAAAGGTGAGCCATGGTTAAATGACGTCACAAGCGAGGCCAGGCATCAGTGCAGACAGGCAGAGCGTAAATGGAAGAAGGATAAGCTTCATGTTTCCAATGCCATCATGAAAGACTCGTGGAAAGAGTATCAGAACATTCTGAGGGTAGAAAAGAAGCGGGTAACCCATGCTTTTATTTCATCACGTTTGGACTACTGCAACTCACTGTACGTTGCAATGGACCAGGCCTCAATCGCTCGATTGCAGTTAGTCCAAAATGCTGCTGCTCGCCTTTTAACTGGCACTAAAAAACATGAACATATTTTAGCATCCCTTCACTGGCTCCCAGTTCATTTTAGAATTAATTTTAAAATATTGTTTTTGGTTTTAAATCTCTTAACAGATTAGCGCCACAATATATGTCAGACCTTTTAAAAATGCACACCCCCACAAGGTCTCTGAGGTCAGCTGATCAGTTTCTTCTTGTCGTCCCGAAAACCTGTTTAAAATCCAGAGGTGATCGTGCATTTTCTGCTGTGGCTCCAAAACTTTGGAACAATATCACTCTTGCTATTCGGACGGCTCCCTCTTTAATGACTTTTAAATCACGTCTCAAAACATATTTTTACTCTTTGGCTTTTAAACCAGCATGAGAGTTGTGTGATTTTAGTCTATTTTATTTTCTCTGAGGTATTTTATGTATTTATTCTTTTATAGTTAAATGTTTTATATTATTGAGTCTCCTAGTATGTACGACTCTACTTCTGTGCAGCACTTTGTGAAACTTCTATTGTTTTTTTAAATGTGCTACATAAATAAAATGGATTACATTGGATGCTGCCACCACCATGTTTCACTGTAGGGATGGTATTTCCCTGGTGATGAGCGGTGCCTGGTTTCCTCCAAACATGACACCAGGCATTACCGCCACCGAGTTCAATCTTTCTCTCATCTGACCAGAGAATTTTGTTTCTCATGGTCTGAGAGTCTTTCAGTTGGATTTTGGCAAACTTTTACGAAGGAATGGCTTCCATCTGGCGACTATACCATACAGGCCTGATTGGTGGATTGCTGCAGAGATGGTTGTCCTTGTGGACCTTCAAGACAGCAGATATTTTTCGGTACCCTTCCCCAAGCTTGTGCCTCGAGACAATCCTGTCTCGGAGGTCTACAGACAATTCCTTCAACTTCATGCTTGGTTTGTGCTCTGTCATGCTCTGTCAAGTGTGGAGCCTTAGATGTGTGCCTTTCCAAATCATGGCCAACCAACTAAATTCACCACAGGTCCAATTAAGGATGATCAGTTGAAACAGGATGCACCTGATCTTACTTTTGAGATTCATGGCAAATGCTGTGAATACCTAGTACATGTGCTTTCTTAGTTTTTTTATTTTTAATAAATTTGCACAAAAAAAAGTTGACAAAAATGTATTTGTTCCATTTTGGAATAACACTAACATAACAAAATGTGGAAAAAATTGAAGCGCTGTGAATACGTTCCAGATGCACTATATGCTGATACACACACTTGTACATTGCTGTGTCTCTAGATGACACAGGAGCAATAGATACCCTTTTATCTGCATTTTAGACATCGAGTCATGGATGGCAGTGAATTTCCTACAGCTCAACCAGGACAAAACAGAGGTTTGAGTAATAGGCCCTGAAGGCCAGAGGGAGAAACCTTTACCAAAATTACTAGATCAGGGTCTATGCAGGTTTCAACATGTCAAATTTAAGACTTTTTTAAGACCATCTTGAAAATAATTTAAGACCATTTCTAGAAGCTTCTCTCCTCGATGGCTGCACATCTGAGTACTAAACACTTAATACGTTTCCATCCAGCAGGTTCAACCATACATTGATCGTTCAGGTGACACAAATTGTTGAACTTTTACTTACCCATCTTATCTTATGCAAGTAATTTGGCTTTGCTGTGGGCTTTCGTTATGTTTTCTCCGCTGCTATGCTAACTTAGCTGTCAACACACAGCTGCGTGCACACAGGTGGTGTTCGGTAAATTCTGACCGGGCAGCACAGTTAGTCCCGCTGTGTAGTTACGTTATAGCGTCATAAAAAATCTAAACATTTCAAAGCGAGACTGAAGTTTATGCATGTTTTTTTTTTAAAGTAACTTCAATAGATTTTTAAGACCTTTCAAAATCCTATTTTATTTTTTGTCATAAAAAAAATACAATCATGTGTGCTTACGGATTGTATCCCTGCAGACTGTATTGATCTATATTGATATATAATGTTGGAACCAGAAATATTAATAACAGAAAGAAACAACCCTTTTGTGCGAATGAGTGTAAATGAGTGTAAATGGGGGAGGGAGGTTTTTTGGGTTGGTGCACTAATTGTAAGAGTATCTTGTGCTTTTTATGTTTATTTAATAAAAAAACTAAAAAATATATTTATTTTTTAAATGTATTTCTTGTGCGGCCTGGTACCAATCGATCCGCGGCCCGGTGGTTGGGGACCACTGCATCCCACGCTTTGCATTGGACTTGGTGATGTATGGCTTAGATGCTGCTGCTCGGCTATGGAAACCCATTCCATGAAGCTCTCTGCGTACTGTACGTGGGCTAATTGGAAGGTCACATGAAATTTGGAGCTCTTTAGCAACTGACTGTGCAGAAAGTCTTCGCACTATGCGCTGATTCAGCATCCGCTGACCCCTCTCTGTCAGTTTACGTGGCCTACCACTTGGTGGCTGACTTGCTGTTGTTCCCTAACTCTTCACTTTTCTTATAATAAAGGTGACTTCGGAATATTTAGGAGCGAGGAAATTTCACGGCTGGATTTGTGCACAGGTGGCATTCTATGACAGTTCCACGCTGGAAATCACAGAGCGGCCCATTCTTTCAAAAATGTTTGTAGAAACAGTCTCCATGCCTTAGTGCTTGATTTTATACACCGGGCCAAGTGATTAGGACACCTGATTCTCATCATTTGGATGGGTGGCCAAATACTTTTGGCAATATAGTGTATATTAACATCAAGCTAGCAGATTTTTGGATTAGAGGAGCCTTACTTTACTTACATTGTAGCGTTATTTTAGTCAAATGCTTTGTTGGCCATTGAAAACATTACCAAGAGGTAGTTTGGCTGAGTTCTGCTGTAGTAATCGCTAAGTGACAAATTGCAAAGAGCCAGCTGAGTCCGCAACCAGGCGTGATGTTAAGTGGAAGGACCAGTGGGATTCAGTCGGTGCCAAAAAAAAAAGAACCGGATTTGGAACCCATCTCTAGCATTTTTTAAGCACTTTATGTTGCAACTTGCATGTGCACGAAAAGTTCTATATAAATAAAGTTTGATTGATTGACTCATTTAGGATTCTGGTTAGATCAAATTGTCTTAAGTTTAAAGCGCTGCCTGTTGCTCTGGAATGCACTTACAGGCTTTTGAATGCAATTATACGTGCGTAAAAGTGTTTTTATACACCAATGATGTCAAAATACACGTGGATTAAACCCACCTTGGTCTTCTCTGCGCTCATCTTCTGGAACTTTCCGTGGCCTTTGACACCAAACATCGTTGAACTGAGGAAAAATTGAAAAACAGTCAAACGATTTCAGTAAGAAAGATGGTACATAACTAGTGTCTTTTTACTTTAGAAAATGGTGTCCACCCATGAAATGGCGAGTTTGGGAATTCTGGCGACTCATGAAAATGAGATGGATTTTGGCGGGACCCTCGAGCATCACTGTCAGGGGACTTTAGCATGAAGTCTCGGAGGGGGTTGCCGCTTTTTCCCTTTTCCAGTTTGTCCTGCTGTAGTGGTGGTGCAATGCTGGGAATACCTACAAGACAAAAATTAGAGCACTAAAAACGGTGGCTTTCTCAGTGTGTGGTCGCTATTAAAATGTGGCACTTCACCGGAATTTGGCATCGACTCCCAGCGCCCAAGCTGAGAAAACATCTCCTCCATCTCCCTGAGGAAGTGTCCAAACAGGGGAGGCTCCTGCATTCGCATTCCGTCAGGGCCAAAGCTGAAACCAAACCTCCAGGCACTGTCAAAAGGGTCCTGTTGTTCCCCGCGAAAGCCATCATTTTCAAAACAATCTTCACAATCATCCTCGTCATCGTCTTCATCACGTGCCATTGTATCAAAGAAAGGGTCCCTACAAAATGATAAAAATAAAAAAAAACCTTTACATTGAGAGTTAGTTTGCCGTCACAAAGGCATCAACTTCATTGACAGGAAAATAGTTTTGTCTTGAAAAAAATATTTTTCTTAGAGTGTCTAAATCTACTCCATGCCACTACAATATTTGGCTTGTATATTTACCTCCAAACCTTTCAAAATATGCACTGAAGCATATTAGCCTAATGGGACTCCTGTCCTACATCTGAAACCCGGAAGTGCCTCTAGGTCACGTGATTGCAACCAAAGCAATAAACGACAGCAAAATATCGGTAGTTACATTTTTAAATAGGACACCATTAGTTTCCACAAGTTTAAACTATATTTCTACCCAACAGAAACCAGCTGTAAGAAAGCCCATTGCTGATACATTGTCATATAAAAGCTTATAACTTCTTGGCAGCGCAAATGAGCCAACGTGTGCTAGCTTAATGTTAGCTTCCAGCTGTCAGCTGTGCCACTTTTAGCTTTCGGTTAACAAACTCACCTTCGTCCACGATAATGGCCGCCAGGAACCCCGAAAAAGCCTCGAAATAATTCAAAAACGCTCATTCAGCCTCGTGTGACATAAAACTAGAGAATTACTACAACGGTTAGATTGGCAAAACTGCGCGAATAACTGCGCAGAACCAGGACTGTCAAGTGTCGTAAAGCATATGTAGATGTATGACGCAATTGCCAGAAAGTGTTTACCGTAATGGTTACGAGTAATGCGAAGCGGAAAAAATGCCACTAAATTGCAGTACGTTTACATGTACACACAATCGCACTAGAAGTGTTGATTTAAAAGCAGTGAAGTTATTACGCAGTTCTGTTCTGTTGAAATACCATAAAACACATAAAACTATTAACATGCATAATTCAACAGTATACCATTCTGGAAGCGAGCAAGAATAAAGCTGGAGGAAACAAGTGTGGATTTCAAAGACATTCACATCCAAAAAATGATGAAAATGTCTTTCCCTTGTTTATTTAATATTTATATATTGTACAAAATAAAAATAAAAAGATGCAAACATAAATCTAACAAGGTCTGCAAGGATTTGGAGAAGAAAGCAAACAGGCACTACAGTACTTTTTTGTTTTATGTATGTACAAGACAAGTTTACCCATTTACATTTTTCTTAAAATGCACAGTACAAAAAGAAAAATAAATCACTGACAAAAAAAGCCCCATAAGTACAATTCTGTCCATCAGTATTGGATGCTGTAAGTTTTCCTTAAAATGTGCAGGGAGAGAAGGCGCAATGAAACTAGGGGAGTGGTGGGGTTGGGAGGTTGGGTCTCGGAAACTAAAAGAAAACACACAGGAAGGCAGACTGGGTGTGTATTGGCTCGGGAAGGATCCTCTAACTTGTCTTGCAGAATACGTGTTACACAACATTATTCATCATTAATGGTAACAGTTACTGTACATTGGTTTATGGGGGATTTTTCTTCGTTAACACATTATGAAAAAAAGTCTGCGCTCGGCAAAAAAACAAACAATCCACGGTACACAACCCCCCTCCCCATGTGTGTACAGACATGCACGCAATCACATGATAGACACACTTTCCTCATCTGCTGAGCTTGCTTTATAAGTCTGCATATATATTTATATATATATATATACCTATATTTAGTAAAAAATACATTTCGCAACTCTACCAATTGAGAGAATTGTTTCTTCAAAAAAACTTAAAAATGACATAAAAATAGGGGAGGGAACAAATTGAGCAAATTAACAGTTTGGGGGGGGGGGGGGGTGTCACCACTACTACCTTCTGGTTTTTACTTCATTCCTCCCGATTAGTAAAAAAACTGAACAAAAACAAAACGGCAGGGGAGTAGAGACCACAACAAAAAGAACCATAAAGGGAAGATTTGACATATAGAAATAAATGGAAGTAAGAGGTTGGTGGCGGGGTGGGCAGGTTAACAATACGCAAACACTCAAATTTTTTGCTCCAGCCTCCTCTGTCTAAGCCCCTCCCATCCCTTCCCGGCGTCGTGACAGGGTTCTCAGCCCAGCACAACCTCTGTGGGAAGAAAAAAGACGGGCGGGGTTCTCAGCAGGTGGAGTTTCTACACAATGAGATATGATGAGCCCCTCCCCAATTCTCATTAAGAAAAATGGCAGAGGGACTCGTGGTATGGGTGTTAGTTGGCCCCCCAGCTGTAATTGTATGCAGGCTTGTTGATCTGAGACTTTTGCTGAATAGATGCGTTCTGATTGCGCTGGCCAGTGCCGCTCTGTTGACACACAAATTAATCAGCTTTTACTGTTGCCACATTAAAATACAACATGTTCCTCTGTGTATTACGCACAGGAAATTCATTTACCTGTCCGTCTTGCTGCATGTGGTGGTGCAAGATCTGGGAATGGGGCTGCTGATGCGGTGCCAGGATGTGCATGAAGGGCGGTGGGGCATAGCCCGCCGCAGCCGGGGTGTTGATGGGTCCTCCGCTTCCCATAGCCGCTGGCAGGCTGAAGGAAGCGGCTGGCGTGCCGGCGTGGAAACCCTGCTTCTCAAATGATTGCTGCAGGGTCGTAATGAGAGGAATGGAGTGTTAGTATATTGTGACTGTGGGGACAGGGACCGACACTTGCTGTATGAATCAAACTTTATAGAGTAGTCCTTGTATAGCAGTACACCATTGACTGTCAACACAGCCAATATTGTGTAAATATCAAAACACAAGTCAACGTGAATATGTCCATATTGCGTGCATGGAATTGATCAGAGCTGCACAGGTTGTTACTGGAATTCTCTTGCACTCTTCCATGATGACATCACTTGTAGATGTTAACACCTTGCACTCCTACATCTTCGTTCCTTCCTTTCGCTTGAGGATACCTCACAGGTGCTCAATTTTTTTGTATTTTGTATTCACCTGACGTCACGTTAAATATGCAAGACTCGAAGTGCTGATCAAGCAAGCATCTGTTGTCAAAGTGTTCAGTCCTGCAACTCCAGCCCAATACAATGCTATTAATGGGATGTTAAAGTACCAGTAGAATGGAAAAACAAGATTTATAACACCAAAACACTTACAATTTGCAAGTAAGTAGATATGATCAAAATAGCATCAATGTCATTATCTCCCAAACCATTTTGAGAGCTAATGAGCAAGCCAGTCATGTGATCCGTGACGTAGAGGTAGATACCATAGATTCCTTCCCCATCAACAACAATGCAAATCATGCAGACTTTGTGACAACCAACAACAATTACTTTGGGAAAAATTATAATCCATACATTTATATTTTCTAGCCTGAATATAAGGAAGATGAGCTACAGGTTTTAGAAGCTGTGTGCTAAACGGATCCAGCTTTAGTGAAACACTAACAGGGATGTCAACATTCGGCCCGTGAGTGAACAGGTTTTATTCGGCCAGCGAGGTGAGTTTTTTGCTAAGTATGAATACGAGCTGAATTTTTGAATGAAAGAAACTGCTGTTTTAAATGTGTCCACTGGATGCTGCAATAGCAATTCTTTGCATCCCCTGCAGCAAGAGCCTACATGGCTTCCAAGAGAGCGGAGCTATGAGCAATGTTAAGATAGCAAAAACATGTTTGGTCAGTGCGTATTTACACTGCTTATTAGTGATAGTAATGATACAAAATGTGGACTATTACATTCATGCCTTAATTGTCAAGGATGTTGTTGGTAATGTAGCCTGAGACATTTCTACCCAAATCAATGCTTTTGATAGTCTGTACATTCCGTGTTGTACTTATGACTGCGGACACATTTTCTGGGCGCACATAAATGTGCTGAAATAGTATGGATACCCTTCTAACTTCATGTGTGATTAATTAAATGAGTCCAAATTCACAAGTTTTGTTGTAGATGATACTAGATATGTACAGAATAAACCACATGTTAGTACATCAGTTGCAGAAAATTAGTAAATTACATTAACAACATCCTGTAATTTGATTTTGATATGATATGATTAATTTCATCTTCTGAAAGATTAAAAATGAACATCAATGAGAGCATTTTAAAACTCTGCCAGACTCAATTTCCCCTATTTGAATGATGAATATTATTACATAATTTATTCAGCAAGTATAAATAACGACAAATGAAAACAGAATACTATTAACTGCTACATTTAAGAGTAAAAACTATTTTTTGGTCTATTTTTAAACAATCTGAAGTTGTCTTTATTTTTAAGTTATCATGCCAGGAAGTTACCAGACAGGCCCACTTGGGTATAGATTTTTCTCCATATGGCCCCTGAGCTAAAATGAGTTTGACACCCCTGCACTAAAGCATCGTGTAGCAGTATTGCTAAGTGCTAAACAAGTGCTAAACAAGAAATACGAACATAGTAAAACGATCGCTTACTGTACAATGTCTACCCTTACTTTGATGATGACTGATAGGATGTTCATATCGTCCCATTTAGATGAAGAATTACAGTATTTCTCAGAGTATAAATCGCACCGGAGTATAAATAGCACCTGCCGAAAATGCATAAGAAAGAAGGAAAAAAACATAAGTCGCATTTTTTGAGGAAATGTATTTGATAAAACCCAACACCAAGAATAGACATTTGAAAGGCAATTTAAAATAAATAAAGAATAGCGAACAACAGGCTGAATAAGTGTACGTTATATGACACATAAATAACCAACTGAGAACGTGCCTGGTATGTTAACGTAACATATTATGGTAAGAGTCATTCAAATAACTATAACATATAGAACATGATATAAGTTTACCAAACAATCTGTCACTCCTAATCACTAAATCCGATGAAATATTATACGTCTAGTCTCTTACGTGAATGAGCTAAATAATATTATTTGATATTTTACGGTAATGTGTTAATAATTTCACACATAAGTTGCTCTTGAGTATAAGTCGCACCCCCGGCCAAACTATGAAAAAAACTGCGATTTATAGTCCGAAAAATACGGTAATCAAAATCAACACAGGATTAAAATATACATTTTCTGCCTGCAAGCACCATTTTAGGTTGGCGTGTGTTTGTCTCCATTTTCGGGTATAAATTGAATGTCACAGATGAATAACTTCTAGATTCATTGCTATATCATCCTATTACCCAGGTGGGAGGCATGATTTATATAAATGATAGGCATGATTTATAATCTTGAATAACTGACAAGCCGAGATGCGATGCAGCAGGCCGTTGGCCTGCTATATGCTGCAGCATAAGCTATAGTTGGCTCACTGTTATCATTGCGCTGCTAAAAATATTTGTCTGCATTAGCACTTATGATAACAATATCGCTAATATTTGGGTAATATTCAGGTCACGATATGTAAATAGAGTATTGTTGGCCGGTTTTGGATGGTTATTTAGAAGGTTTTGCGGGCGGAAAAGAGCCCATTGTTAGCGGACTTTTTACTTATGACTTAGAATGCATCCAAAATAAAAACGTGTGTGTTCACGTCTTACATATGGGTTGTGGATGACAAACAGCACATCTCTTTAGAATTTTTGCATATTTACAGTATGACAGATCTGATACTATGGTCAGAGTGCAAAAGCGTTACCATTGTGATGTCATCTCACCTCAAAACTACGGAAATTACTGAAGACATTCGGAGCGGAATATTCAAAATGGCCGTTTGAAATTGTGGCATTTTGTGATGTTTAGACGGTATTTTCACATACTTTGCGGATTGGAAATGTGGTTTAATGGATACAATGAAACCCAATTAAGCATTTAAAGTCACCTTTTTTCCCCATTCTACGGGTACTTTAACGCATTTTCACTGGATAGTAGGACTGGCTGTCTTCAAAAGAGTTGAAGATTCGACTATCAACCTCAAGGTCGAATTGTTTAAATCCCACTCCAACCTCTGTGGGAGGGAGGCAGAGTTAAGTACCTCTCGCCGCATACGGCAGACGTGTTTGAAGGTGATCCATTGCGTTTGTCATTTGGAAAAGACTCTTCTGTGCAGACAAATAGTTTTTACAGACCAGGGATTCTTAACCTTTTTGACCATAAAGCCCAACTTCTCCGGCTTGGGGCCTACTCAAATATTAACACTGAATTGGTAGTCTTACTCTTGGTTTCAATGGTATTCAATAATTATATCTAACCTACTTACAGTTTAACAGGATAAACCTTGATAATGCCTAGTGATCTATGCCTTGTGAATCGATATTGCAAAATTTTAAATGCATCAGACCATAATTGTTTTACTCAGCCGTAACACTTAATACTCTAAAGTATACCTGATTGTATTGTTAATAGTACTGTCAATATATAAAAAGGCTTCTGAGATTTAAGTCATTTACTCACTTATTAGAGGTACTATAGTTGCTATGTTGTCATTATTACTTGCCTGTGTCTTTGTGTAAACAGAACCTGAAATATCAGGTACTCCGGTGTTACTTGACGTCACAGAGACTCCTGGAGATGGGAAAAGAAAGAGAAAATCAATCCTGGGCAAATTATGATCAGCTTTTTGACCACATTCCCAGAGTATATGTCTCTTTCTGGAAAAAAATGATGATAGTTGGGAAGCATCGAGTGATTGACAGTTGGTGGAAAATGAGATGAAGAAGGGAGGAGGGAGGAGGAGCAAGGGAGCTGTAGCAGCACACCACATCCAGTAAACAATGTCACGTCTGACTGTGTGGTGGACTGCTGGGGTTTTTACTCTTAAAACACACTGTACCCCTGTGTTACACTGGAGATGCAGAACAGGGTCAACAAAACAGAAAGCACACATGGTGAACGGTAAGCATAGCAGGCATAGCGTGATGCTCTTCCCACCACAATAAGGCGCAAAGAACAAAAAAACAAGTAGCTGAGTGAGGCGATTGGTGACATTAGCTTTAAATTTGACACCACTCACCGACTCCAGGCCCAGTGACAGAGCTGGCTGGCTTGTTTTGTGCAGAAGCGACGGCGGCGGCGGCAGCAGCAGCGGCGGCAGCCACGGCATTGCCATATCCGCCCTTACAGAAATCCCCACTCCCTGAAGCCTGGCCCACATCCTCATAGCCTGCAACAGTCAAGACACACAGCCACAGCCCACAGCGTTAAGACACACCAGGCGGGGTGGGGGCCAAGTAGGGGGGTGGGGATAGACCTTACTTAGATAGCACTTGCAAATTTGCTATATCACATCTACAGCATGGACTATACGGTGTCCAAAAACAAACTTGGCACCTATAGCAGTAATGTTGACTGTCATTTTGCAAGTGCTGTGTGAGCCAGGTCTGAGGATGAAAAGGTGAGGTGGTAGAGCAGGCAGGTTGTGTGTGGGAAGGTGGAAAGTGAGCTGGAGTGACGGCAGAAAGCAGCAGCAGCAACGCCACAACAAAACAAAAACTTGCGACTGATTGTGATTAAGCGTTATACTGGTGTTATTGTTTTCATAAGAGGAAAAATAAAGACCATGGAAAGCCTTTCTCAGAACCTCTTCAGAGAATTGGCCACAATAAAACAAAATCCTCTAACTATATGGAAATTACACTACACTGATCTATATAAAATTTAAAAACATCTGATAAATGCAAAAAGTCAAAGAAAACATGTATTAAATATATTTTGTGTATATTTTTACAAATAGTTTTATACAGAAGAATAGATTTTCCATGAATATTGTATATGTTCTGTACACGGCAAACTACAACACCTGAGACTGGAAGGTCGTGAGTTCAAACCCCGAGTCATACCAAAGACTATAAGACTATAAAAATGGGACCCATTGCCTCCCTGCTTGGCACTCAGCATCAAAGGTTGGAATTGGGGGTTAAATCACCAAATTATTCCCGAGCTCGGCCACCGCTGCTGCTCACTGCTCCCCTCACCTCCCAGGGGGTGAACAAGGGGATGGGTCAAATGCAGAGAGTAATTTCACCACACCGAGTGTGTGTGTGTGACTATCGTTGGGACTTTAACTTTTAAATGATGGAATCACCAGTCTTAGAGGATGTTCCGTTTGTTTTTGTTTTTTTTTAGAAAAAGAGCAGATAACAGATATGACAAAACTAGTACTTCCAAATGGCAACACTCTCTCTGGCTTTAAGAAAACACTAAAGTAAATCAAGACAATACATTGTAGCAGGCTAACATTTTAGATCAAGAAGTGTGAAAAAATTATGGAATCACTCAATTTACTATAATTTACTTTATTTAAAGTTACAGAATCGTTAAAAACCAAACCAAAAAAAACACAGTCCCACACATCACTAGTACTTTGTTGCACCACCTCTGGCTTTTATAACAGTTTGCAGTCTCTGAGGAATGGACTTAAACAAGTGACAGACAGTACACTTACTCAATCTTGCTCCAACTTTCTCTGATTGCTGTTGTCCAATCAGCTTTGCATTTTGGAGTTTTGTCATGGATCATTTTCTTCAATTTCCAATAGCTTTTCAATTGGAATCAGACTATTTGCAGGCCATGACATTGACCTTAGGTGTCTTTCTTCAAGGAACGTTTTTACAGTTTTTGCTCTATGAAAAGATAGATTATCCTCTTGAAAAATGATGTCATCGTTCTCAAACATGCTTTCGATTGATGGAATGAGAAATAAGTGTCCAAAATGTCAAAGTAAACTTGTGCATTTATTGAAGATTTAATGACAACCATCTCATCTCCCCAGTGCCATTACCTGACATGCAGCCCTTTATCATCAATGACTGTAGACCAGTGGTTTTTAACCTTGTTGGAGGTACCGAACCCCACCAGTTTAATATGCGCATTCACCGAACCCTTCTTTAGTGAAAAATACAATTCAAGACAAAGTTATATGTTTTTGGTAACACTTTAGTATGGGGAACATATTCTAAGTAACGAAGACTTAATTTAGAGTTATTTTGGCACTAGGGAAACATATTCTAAATAATAAAGACTTAATTTAGAGTTATTTGGTTAGGGTTAGGGTCAAGTTTAGAGGGTTAGGGTTATAATAAGGCCATGCCGAATAAGGCATTAATAAGTACTTAATAATGACTAGTTAAGAGCCAATATGTTACTAATTTGCATGTTAATAAGAAACTAATTAGTGGTGAATATGTTCCCCATACTAAAGAGTTACTATGTTTATTTTACTGGTGCATAAAATTAATCGTGCATGAACATCACCTTGTTCAAACAACAAAACCAACACAGTGCATAAACTCACCGTTGCCGTATCCGTAATACGCCGATAGGGAGAAGTTTGAATTTACACGATGACTTGGGTGTGTTTTGACCTCCGCCGAACCCCTGAATCCGACTCACCGAACCCCTAGGGTTCGATCGAACCCAGGTTAAGAACCACTGCTGTAGACATTTGTATGTTTTCTTTTGGCAGTCAGTCTTCATAAATCCCATTGGAACAGCACCACACAAAAGTTCCTGCATCATCACCTCACAGATTTGCAATTAATCACTCAATATGAAATTCATCCAGCCATCCATAATTCACGGTTGATTTTCCTTAGCCTATCGCAGGGGTGTCAAAGTCAAATGGACGGAGGGCCAAATAAAAAATTTAGCTACAAGCCGAGGGCCGGACTGTTCGAATGTTCATTGAAAAATTTTTAAATGACGCATATAGTCTAGTGAACCTAATTGAACCTACTGAAAACCTAACAAATATATTCCAATATGATCAGATAAATAAAGCAATATTTTCTTATGGCTCTGTCAGTAATCTTTAATTTTCAACAGACACAAAAGACAAATTTCCTTTATATTGAAATACAATAAAATAAAGTGCAAAAATCTATAAATCAAAAACAACACTTTGTTTAAGGAGAAGTAACATGCAGTGAAAACAAATATTAAACTTTAACTTTTAAACTTGAATTGAGTAAAAACTCTAAATATGTGATTGCACAGTAATGTTCACATTAAACCCCCCTCCTCCCTCCGTGGGAGGGAGGCGAGTTGGGTGCCCGAAACCCCCCGCTGGTTTCGGCCCGCCCCTTGGCGCGCGTGGCACGGCGGGCTCCGCGACCCGACGGCTGGCCCTCGTGGCTTGACGGCGGGCGCGTCCCAACGGGCCGCGCGT
Organism: Entelurus aequoreus; assembly: GCF_033978785.1. Taxonomy (NCBI): domain Eukaryota; kingdom Metazoa; phylum Chordata; class Actinopteri; order Syngnathiformes; family Syngnathidae; genus Entelurus; species Entelurus aequoreus. The sequence goes on along the minus strand of NC_084735.1, from coordinate 27,857,122 downwards.
AGGGGTCAAACGCAGAAGTCTCAGGGCCTCGTGGTGAGGGGGTGGCCTGCGGGTTTCGGCCCGCTTGACCCCCCCGCTCCGCTTGGCGCGCGCGGCACATGACGGGTTCCGCCACCGACGCTCGGGCTGCAGCCCGACGGTGGTGCGGGCCCGGCGGTGACGCGCGGTTTGGGGAAACAAAGCAGAAGTCTCAGGGCCTCGGGGCCGGGTTTCGGCCCGCCCCCTTGGCGCGCGTGGCACGGCGGGCTCCGCGACTGACGGCCGGGCTGCAGCCCTTCGGCCGGCAGGCGCGTCCCGGCGGGCCGCTCGCCCCCTTTCGGAACCTTGGACCGGCATCCGCTTGGTGCGTGTAAAAGATCTGCGGTCTAAAAAAAAAAAAAAAAAAAAAAAAAAAAAGATCTGCGGTCTGCGGGCCGGTTCTAATAATAAATCAAGATCATCCCAAGGGCCGTAAAAAACCTTCTCGCGGGCCGGATATGGCCCGCGGGCCTTGACTCTGACATATGTGGCCTATCGTAACCTTGTGTTTTTCTGTTTAGTCGTTTATGACAGCTTTCATTTGCATTTCTGCAATGAAATCTACATTTAAAAAAATCCTTCAGGTGGTTTCTTACAGTTTGTTCACTGACAGTGACACCCATTAGTTTTGCTGTGCATTGTCTTTTTCCAAGACATACTGCTTTAACTTTTCCGTCTTGACGCTTTGATGTTTTCTTTGGTCTACAAGTATGCTTGCCTTTTACAACCTTCCCATGTTGTTTGTAATCCAGATTTTAGACACTGCTGACTGACCAATAAACATCTTTTGCAACGTTGCATGATGATTTACCTTCTTGAAGAAGGTAAATCGCTTGTGTGGGAGTCATGATTCATGTATATCCACCCGGTGCAACAGCTCTCCACACAGTGAACACAAATTTTTAACTGCATACTAATAAACAGATTTATTCTGATGGAGGTGTTATCTTCGGAAAATAAAATTTTCAGGATGATTCAACAATATTTTTGTCAGAATTGAGTGATTCCATTCATTTTCACTGCTTGATCTAAAAATTAAACTCTTACAGACTACCATATTTTTATTTTATGTTAGTGTTTTTAAAGCCAGAAAGTTGCCATTTGAAATTACTTAGTTCTGCATCAGTTGTTCATTTATTTAAAAAATAAACAACTGATTGAACATCCTCCAAGTCGTCCATCATTTTGCCAGGGCTTGTTGTTCAAATGCAGAGCCGTGTATAGAAAGAGTATGGCCAACTCTGTTTCAAAGTTGGTAGCAAACAAGGCAAGTGTGAGGGGCTTTTGACCGATCAGAGAGATTATGGCCAGAGGATCTCCTAAATCAGTGGATCTCAAACTTTTTTCACCAAGTACTACCTCAAAACACTTGGCTCTCCAAGTACCACCATTATGACCAACATTAAAATACAGTAGGTGCAAGTATTCATTAAAAACAAGGCAGTGGTTTTATTTAACAAGTACATTTAATATTCAGGCTACTGTACAATACACAGTTTGAACAGTAGCATTTGAATATAGGAAAATAAAACACTGTACTTTAATCAAGGGATTATTTGGCGTACCACTAAATGGAGCTTGTGTACCATATTTTGAGAATTACTATCCTAAATGATTGGTCAAAAGCTCCTCACGTGACTACAGTGCACCATGTTGGCTACCAACTTTGAATTCGAGTTGGCCATATTCAAATGTAATCAGCAGCACCTCTACCGGTTGCAGACAGATATTGCAATTTATTTGTCTTCAATTGCAATTAAACAATTAATCCAACACCATTCTTGGTAAATAATTCATCAACTAATCAATTAGAATGCTCATCCATTAAATAGGATGTATTTCTGCTTATTAAAATGAAATGAGACAAGCAAGCAATTGAAGTTCAGCAGAATCATAACAGTCTAAGCCCAGCTATGATAAACAAAGAGCTGCCTTCAAGCTTTCCAAAGTCTGTTTGAAGGGCAGTGATATCTCTTGTCAATGCCAAAAACAGCAAGACCAACCCGAAAACGACAAGACGCAAACACAAAGTCTAAAAATAAACTTATGATTCACACGCTTGGTCAAGATGAAACAAATTGTGACATTGAGGACTGAGTGGTACTGCAGCAATCTACTGACACAATGCTGCACAAACATTTTAAAATAATTTCATACAGCCTTAAAATCAAGTGTCTACGTCATGGTAGCTCACCAGTGCTGTATCCGTGGGAACCATAGCCACTAGGCTGCTGGAAGGGTGTGGCTGACGCGTTGACGCCGACATTCACTCCATGCTGCTTTGCCGAGGTAGGAGCCACCTGGAAGGAGAAAGGAAGTATTCCTTACTTTGCTTTGATTCGGAAATCATTTAGTCGACTTTGTGTGTACCATTCTCACCGGGAACACAGCAGGACCGTACTGGAAGGTGTTGGGCAGGCCAGGCATGCCAGTGTAGTATGGGAGGCTTGTGTAGCTGTAGCCAGGTGGCAGCCCTGGGTTAAGGAAAGGCTGCTGGGTCGAGTGGTGCGTCTGGGTCTGGTTCTGCTGCGTCTGAGCTAGCGTGGTGGCTGGGGCCGGCGAGGACGCATCGCCTCGACCAAACTTGGATAAGTCACCTGGAGACAACGGGTATCATTTGTGTCGCATTAAGCCAAAGCAAAGGTGCTGATGTATTAAATGGGAGGGTGGCTCACCAGAATAAGGGTTGTTTGTCATGCTGGCCTCTCTCCCAGTCAGTGCTGTTGTTGGGGTTGCAAAGGGAATGCTGTAATAATCCTAAAAAAACAAACAAAGAAAGATTAAAATATATTCACACGCACGCAAATTCTCTGTGCGTCAACAAATGTCAACAATAAAATTTGTCTCAGACAATTATAATTGTCGACAATAGACGTGACGTCATCACTCGTGTTTTTCCAGGCGCAAGAGGGTCACTCGCAAAAACAACGACAGTGATAACATGTAAAGTTTGAGGATATTTCCTCTTATTTTTGTTAAAAAATTAATACCGTGATCATTTTGCAAAGCGGACCTTGTTTTTATGGCAGTACATGGCAGTACATCTGTGATACACCAGCATTTAAAGGCCTACTGAAACCCACTACTACGCAGTCTGATAGTTTGTATATCAATGATGAAATCTTAACATTGCAACACATGCCAATACACTTATAAAGTGCAATTTTAAAATTCCCGCCACACTTCCGGTTGAAAAACTCCTTTGGATATGATTTATGCGCGTGACGTCACAAAAGCAACGGAAGTGGTTGGACCCCATCGGACCCGATAGAAAAGCCTCTTGTTTTCTTTGACAAAATTCCACAGTATTCTGGACATCTGTGTTGGTGAATCTTTTGCAATTTGTTTAATGAACAATGGAGACTGCAAAGAAGAACGTTGTAGGTGGGATCGATCGGTGTCTTAGCGGCTAAGTACAATACTGTAATATCCGTGATATTTGCATTAGTGTACTGTGTCTTTAAGGGTTTGGGGAACGCGCATGCGCGAGTGAGTTGGCGGAGAACTTGAGTGTGTGTGATCGTGACTTTTGGCTAACAGCAGCTCATGTATGTGTGTGCGTTACTTTTTGAACTACAACCAGTTACCGCTTGTTAATAAAGCGATTGAGCAATTTGTTTAATGGACACTGGAGACTGCAAATAAGAAAGTTGGAGCCGGTGGAGCAGCGGACTACAGCAACACCAACACCAGGAGGTTGTGTTGTGTTTTGAGCAGGATAGCAGACGCACTACGGTGAGTCTAGCTTTGGCTTCCAAACATTTGATCGATTGCCCGTACGTGCGTGTCGATATGTGCATGTGACGTACGTAACTTTGGGGAAATATATGTTTCTTGCCGACTCTAATGGCGGCCGGGGTGTCGTCAAAAGCGTACAACGCCCGCCGCCGCATCTAAGTTAGCTACGCAGCTAGGTTAGCTTCTGATTTTTTAGCTTCGCCAAGCTGAATATTATTAATCGTGTATTTACATGTTCATGGTTTAATAGTATTATTGATCTTCTGTCTATGCATCCAGTCAGGGTTTTTTAAAATGTAGTTTCTATCTGCATTTGAGACTGGCGTTATCACGTTGGCTACGCAGCTAGGTTAGCTTCTGTTTTTTTAGCTTCGCCAAGCGGAATATTATTAATCGTGTATTTACATGTTCATGGTTTAATAGTATTATTGATCTTCTGTCTATCCATCCAGTCAGGGTTTTTTTTAATTTAGTTTCTATCTGCATTTGAGACTGGCGCTATCGCGTTGGCTACGTAGCTAGGTTAGCTTCTGTTTTTTTAGCTTCGCCAAGCGGAATATTATTAATCGTGTATTTACATGTTCATGGTTTAATAGTATTATTGATCTTCTGTCTATCCATCCAGTCAGGGTTTTTTTTTAATTTAGTTTCTATCTGCATTTGAGACCGGCGCTATCGCGTTGGCTACGTTGCTAGGTTAGCTTCTGTTTTTTAGCTTCGCCAAGCGGAATATTATTAATCGTGTATTTACATGTTCATGGTTTAATAGTATTATTGATCTTCTGTCTATCCATCCAGTCAGGTTTTTTTTAAATTTAGTTTCTATCTGCATTTGAGACTGCTGCTATCAAGTTGGCTACGTAGCTAGGTTAGCTTCTATTTTTTTAGCTTCGCAAAGCTGAATTATTAATCGTGTATTTACGTGTTCAGTCACTGTGAATGTCCATTTCGCGTTCTCGACTCTCATTTTCAAGAGGATATAGTATCTAAATTGGTTTAAAATACAAATCTGTGATACACAATAGAAAAAGGAGAGTGTGTGGAATCCAATGAGCCAGCTTGTACCTAAGTTACGGTCAGAGCGAAAAAAGATACGTCCATCACTGCCTTTCAAGTACTTCACTGTAACGTTCCTCATCTACGACTCTTTCATCCTCGCTCAAATTAATGGGGTAATCGTCACTTTCTCGGTCCAAATCTCTCTCACTCCATTGTAAACAACGGGAATTGTGAGCAGCACTACCGCTTGTGACGTCACGCTACTTCCGGTACAGGCAAGGCTTTTTTTATCAGCGAGCAAAAGTTGCGAACTTTATCGTCGATTTTCTCTACTAAATCCTTTCAGCAAAAATATGGCAATATCGCGAAATGATCAAGTATGACACATAGAATGGATCTGCTATTCCCGTTTAAATAAAAAAAATTCATTTCAGTAGGCCTTTAAAGCAGAGACAAGATGTCGGACATTTGTGGTCTCACCCTCGGTAAGAGTGTTAGCTTCCACCTTGCTAGCTAGCTAACAAGAAGAGTGAGACAAAGTTGTGTGAAAAATAACTATCAGTTTAGCCAAAGTCAGCCAGCAAAACTTTGTCTACATCAATTAAAGTACGCTTTAAAGCAGCATCAATTTGCAATGCCCTTTAACAAACACGAACCGTATATATATATATATATATATATATATATATATATATATATATATATATATATATATATATATATATATATATATATATATATATATATATATATATATATATATATATATATATATATATATATATATATATACAGATTCAGATTCCAGAAAACACAGAGTGAGATGTTCTACCTCTTGTGCGAAACACAAATGCATAAAATGACTTAACACATTAAAATGAACAGTGAATGGAAGACCTGACGGATCAAATTTACGGGTGCGCATCATCAGTAGTGTTCCTCTGGGTCATTGGATGTTTCGGCCTTTAACACTATACACCCTCTCCAGAGGCGGCCAGCTACAGGATGATCAGACCTTAGCTTGCGACCCAAGCCCAATTAGCCATAAAAGTCACCTTGTTGGCAGACCTATCAGGGAACTATGCATGGCAGGGGCGTCCGGTTCCCTGAGTCAGCTTTGTCTGACCGCATACCTCCTGCTGCACTAGTTGGGGGTCCAATTGGGGTCATTCCTCTTCAGCCAGAGCCACCGGCTGCTCTTTTCGGCTGCTTCAGATGCGGTACTAGACTGTACGCAGGCACTGACCCCTGACTCCCAAGTCCCTCAGCAGTTTTGCGGTAGAGGTTCCCACAAAGCCTCTGCACCCAACCTCCACAGGGCGGACTTCAGTATTCCAGCCGCGATTTTGAGCTTCCGCGGCCAGCTCGGAATACCGCAAATATTTCCTCTCATATGCCTCCTCCATGGATTCCTCCCAGGGTACAGTGAGCTCAACAATGAAGGCCTTTTTGTGGGAAGTGGACCAGAGCACTAAGTCAGGCCTCAAAGTGGTAGTGGCGATCTCGCTGGGGAAAATTAGCTGTTTGCCAACATCTGCCAGCATCTTCCAGTCGCGTGCTGGACACAGCTGACTTCTCTCTGACGGGTTAACGTTGCGCCCGGCAACTGTGACCCCTTCACGGACAAAGGTAGTTCTCCATGAGGTTTTAGATGGTGGTGGTAGTAACACAACACACAAAATAAACATGTAAAGCTCACTTTATGAAGTTATTCCTCATCCACGAATTGCTCGAATTCTTCTTCTTCAGTGTCCGAATTAAACAGTTGGGCGAATACGGCATCCAAAATGCCCGGCTCCGTCTCGTCGAAGTAGTCGTTAATCGAGTCAGTGCCGCTGCTGTTGTCTAGCAGTTCAGTGACAATTCCTGCCTTCCTGAAAGCTCGGACCACAGTTGAGACTGATATATCAGCCCAGGCATTTACGATCCACTGGCAGATAGTGGCGTATGTCGTCCGGCGCTGTCTCCCTGTCTTGGTGAACGTGTGTTCGCCTTCGGTCATCCGTGTTCTACTGCGTGACTGATCGCCTTGAGTTTAAACTCCGCGTCGTAAGCGTGTCTCTTAATAGGAGCCATTTTGGGGTCTTTACATAAACACACAAATGGAAATGAAACGTCATATTTCCCAGCATGCACCGCGCGCTTCTTCTTCTTCTACGGGGGCGGCTGCTTACCATAGAAGAAGAACTTCTTCTTCTACGGGGGAAAATGAAGTCGACGGCTGCTCACCGTAGTTGCGAGACCTAAACTTTATGAAAATAAGGTTTGTTGTGGTTCAATATTGGTCCATATATAAGGCGCACTGGATTATAAGGCGCACTGTCAGCTTTTGAGAAAATTGGAGGGTTTTAGGCGCGCCTTATAGTGCGGAAAATATGGTATATACATACACACATACATACTGTACATATATATATATACAAAACCCAAAACCAGTGAAGTTGGCACATTGTGTAATTCGTAAATAAATAAAAAATATAATGATTTGCAAATCCTTTTCAACTTATACTTACAAGATATTTAATGTTCGAACTGAGAAACTTAATTTTTTTTGCAAATAATCATTAACTTGGAACTTAATCGCAGCAACACATTGCAAAAAAGTTGGCACAGGGGCATTTTTACCACTGTTTTACATGGCCTTTCCTTTTAACAACACTCCATAAACGTTTGGGAACTGAGGAGACCAATTTTTTAAGCTTTTCAGGTGGAATTCTTTCCCATTCTTGCTTGATGTACAGCTTAAGTTGTTCAACAGTCCTGGGTCTCCGTTGTGGTATTTTAGGCTTAATATTGCGACACACATTTTCAATGGGAGACAGGTCTGGACTACAAAGCAGACCAGTCTAGTACCCACACTCTTTTGCTATGAAGCCACGCTGTTGTAACATGTGGCTTGGCATGGTCTTGCTGAAACAAGGAGTGGCATCCATGAGAACGATGCTTGGATGGCAACATATGTTGCTCCAAAACCTGTATGTATCTTTCATCATGAATGGTGCCTTCACAGATGTGTAAGTTACCCATGTCTTGGGCACTAATACACCCCCAGACCATCACAGATGCTGGCTTTTGAACTTTGCGCCTGTAACACTCAGGATGGTTCTTTTCCTCTTTGTTCCGGAGGACACGATGTCCAGTTTCCAAAAACAATTTGAATCGTGGACTCGTCAGACCACAGAACACTTTGCATCAGTCCATCTTAGATGAGCTTGGGCCCAGCAGAGCCGGCAGCGTTTCTGGGTGTTGTTGATAAACGGATTTTGCTTTGCATAGTACAGTTTTAACATGCACTTACAGATGTAGCGACGAACTGTAGTTACTGACAGTGGTTTTCTGAAGTGTTCCTGAGCCCATGTGGTGATATCCTTTACACACTGATGTCGGTTTTTGATGCAGTACCGCCTGAGAGATCAAAGGTCCGTAATATCATTGCTTACGTGCAATGATTTCTCCAGATTCTCTGAACCTTTTGATGATATTACAGACCGTAGATGGTGAAATCCCTAAATTACTTGCAATAGCTCGTTGAGAAATGCTGTTCTTAAACTGATAGACAATTTGCTCATGCATTTGTTCACAAAGAGGTGATCATTGCCCCATCCTTGTTTGTGAATGACCGAGCATTTCATGGAAGCTGCTTTTATACCCAATCATGGCACCCACCTGTTCCCAATTAGCCTGTTCACCTGTGGCATATTCCAAAGAAGTGTTTGATGAGCATTCCTCAACTTTCTCAGTCTTTTTGGCCACTTGTGCTAGCTTTTTAAAAACATGTTCCAGGCATCAAATTCCAAAAGAGCCAATATTTGCACAAAATAACAGTTTTCCAGTTCGAACAATAAGTATCTTGTCTTTGCAGTCTATTCAATTGAATATAGGTTGAAGCGCGCACACACACACGCACGCACGCAGCAGAGAGTTCAGTCTAGTATATATCTTACACACACGCAAATGTTCACGCCCATATACTGTATATCACATAGAAAAAAATCAAAACTCACCAATGGTATCCTTGTCTGCAGCATCTGCAGGTCATCATATCCGTACACCTGAGGCTGACATGTTACTTTGGTTATTCGCAAACGCTTTATGCACGCATAATTTGCATGAAACTTACAGGGTAGGGATGCAGTAGTCCCGGAGCCATTAAATATGGGTTGGGCAGCAGAGGGGGCACTCCGGGTGGCAGATTTGGAGGTGCTTTCCCTAAATTTGATGGCAAGATGAAGATCTGTAAGCTATAAAGACACATATCTACGTAGAATTGTATGTAACCATTTGATTCTCAAATGAGTACAACTGGTAATACACAGGAATATTTGAAATATCAACATGAAATCTGAATGAAATAGCTGGCAGGCAAAGGTAGCTAAAACGGCGGTATTTACAAGTGGGGTGGCACGATAATTGATCTAAGTTTGGCCAACAATCAAGCTCTTAATGCTATTGATATATTGTGAAGATGCATGTTTGATGACAGAATGTAGCTAAGTCCCGCAAAATTGAGAGCGACAAACGAACAAAGGTGTCCTAAAGCCATTGTAGCGTCATTGCTACCGGCAAATGTACCTCCACAATGCAGCTTATAAATCCGGAATCCTCGCCTCCTTAGCGGCGGTATCGTTATCACTGGAGGACAAAGAATAGCTAAACATGCTACACTACTCACCATATAAGGATACAAAAACATATAGCTAACCACTAAGCTAAATCTCTTGAATGTAAACAGAGGTGGTTGGATCGATACACGCAACAGTAACAAATCAAAGTATCAGCATATCATTCAGTATGTCATTACGACAGTGAATAGATCGCTATTTATAATTATCACAAAATCGCCTGCCGTTTTTATTGTTTACAAACTCAGGAAATAAGAGCCAATAGTAGATTTTGCTTTTGTTTATTTATTTTGCACCATTGACTTTAATATAAAGGTTGTATGTAATTAAAGAGAGTAAGTAAATAATGAAAATATTAATTGATATTGCTATGCTGCGCTTTTGTCGATTCAAAAACAAAATCATTGAATGATCTTGAAAATTTTAAGTATTAACAGTTGTATGGCCAATGCTGCTCCTGTAACTACTTGGTATTGGATCAATACCCAAATTTGTAGTATCATCCGTAGAGCTAATGTGAAGTATCCAAAAAGAAGAATAAGCGCATATTACATTGTAATAGAAGAGCAGATAAAACCATGTCACAACAGAAAGGAACTAGTTATTTACAGTAAATTATCAAGGTTTGAAAAAATAATATGTTACCTCATACCTCAGCAGCTAAATTAGGGAGGGCTGTACGCTTAGCTTTTTCAGTAGTAGCACCGGTGCTACTAAATGAAGAAAAAATAGTATCAAAGAATTTTTTTGTGGGACATAAAAAATTGTGTAGCTATATGAAATGTCTTAAATATCACAATTTAATTATTATTACTGAACGTACCCATGTGCACTCATACATATAAACATAATGCCATCATAAAGCCTACTGCAACGCTCAATTAAACACAAAAATCCCTCAACTGTGCTGGCACTATCAGTAACACGAGTGTAGGGCTGGGCGATATGGACCAAAACTCATATCCCGACATACAGTAAAGTGATTTGGCTCATAAACTAACATACAAATGGAAATAGCCGTTGACGTAACTAAATATCTCCACCATGCCTTCATTTAAAAATGTTGGTACTGATGGGGATCCCATATACACAAAACAGGTACCAGCAAGTAAGAAAAGTAGTTTTTTTTTACAATAGGATCCAAACTTAAGAGATGTTTTGAGATAGGAAAATAGGAAACGTATTGAAAATAATATAAGAACATTATATAACAAATATAATCTCAAATCTTCTTTAAAAAACATAAGCTATGCTCAATTCTTCAGCTAAAAAAACATACACAAAAAATGTGTAATAAAGTGCCCTGGTTTAAGAGGACATGTTTAAACGTCAGCAGCAACATGAAAATAATTGGCCTTTAACAATGGTGTTTATAGGTAATCATTATTGTAGGACATACAAAGATTTGACAGGAACACCAACCTGCCAACTGCTTCATGATGCTGTGTGACAGGCTGTGTTCTGAAAATTAATTAAAAAAAGTAATTAATTCTAGTTGCTCGTTACTTTACCAAAAAAGTAACTGAATGACTAACGGAATTACTCTTTAATAAATATAATTAATTACTCAGGAAAGTAACTAATGCGTTACTTTTTTTAAAAATTCAAATATCTGGCATAATGCTGTTGAGATGAGTTTCATATGAGAGCAGTTTGTGCGTCTTAAAAGGTGTTGCCTGTTGCCTTGTGACGTCAGCGAGTCCACGCTCGGTCTGACTATTAATATTTTAACTTAAATATTTAATATTTTAGTTTGAGCGGTTTTCGTTAGCTTAGCAGGCTAGCAGCTGCAGTTTGTCAGCTCTGACAGTAGCTCTTTTCACTGGTTTGTGTTGCCTCTGTTTAATAAATACAAACGGGGTATTATTTGGATGGCAAGTTTGTCACTTCAATCATTAATTTGTTGTTCAATATTCCCTCCAACCCTTGTAGTTGCTAGCTCGCAATGCAGTTTGTTTCAAGTATTAAGGTGGTGAAAAAAACATTGTCTTTTACTGACAAGTACCTCCAACTAAGATATTGTTTCTTCCATGTTGGAAGACGGAGTGTGTGAACTCGGAGGAGCGTGGCTCCCCTTTGTTCATGACGCAGGAGGGAGGGACACACGCACAGAGTGATCAGTGACAATCAATCAATCAATCAATCAATCAATCAATCAATCAATCAATCAATCCCTTGTCTATTTGGTTATAGTTTAAGTTTATTTCAAACATGCAATACCGATGGGCAAAAAAATTATAATAATTTGGATGGATTTATTTTAGGAGCAAATTGTGATGAAAGAATTGAAATCCCTATTTGCACATGTGTGACAGCTTTTTGTTTAGTCTATTTTAAGGCGCACTTCCGAGTAAATTTGTTGCACCGCACAGTCCCGTTAGGACACTTGCAGCCCGTTTTGAAATGGTTCTATTATTACCTATAGTCCAAGTTATATATCGTAATCTATATCGTCATCGCAAGAGGCTTCAATATATATTGCGATAGATTTTAGGCCATCCCTATTCGCAAGGCAAAACATTTTGGCTGTGCTTGGTATCAAAAGGTTTCGTAACAATGACGTTAAATTTCATCACATAAAAGCGTCAAATTTAGGACTAATCTGAGGAGGCTGCAGAGCTGCGGGTAAAAAAAACTTGTCTTTTACTGACAAGTTCCTCCAACTAAGATCTTGTTTCTTTAGTATTGGAAGACTGTGTGTGTGAACTAAGAGGCGCAGGGCTCCACTCTGTTAATGACGCAGGAGGGAGGGACACACGCACAGGGTGATCAGTGACACTTCCACATCAATCCCTTGTCTATTTGGTTATAGTTTAAGTTTATTTCAAACATGCTATATAGATGGGCAATAAAATAATAATTTGGATGGATTTATTTTAGGAGCAAAATGCAATGAAAGAATTGAAATCCCTATTTGCACATGAGTGACTGTGCGATTTAAAAAAAAACAACAAAAAAAACAGTCTATTTTAAAGGCGCACTTCCAAGTAAATTTGTCGCACCGCACAGGCCCGTTAGGACACTTGCAACCCGTTTTGAAATGGTTCTATTATTACCACCTATATTCCAAGTTATATATGGTGATCTATATCGTTATCGCAAGAGGCTTCAATACATATTGCAATAGATTTTAGGCCATCCCTACTTGAAAGGCAAAACATTTTGGCTGTGCTTGGTATCAAAAGGTTTCGTAACCATGACGTTAGATTTCATCACAAAGAAGCGTCAAATTAGGACTAACCTGAGGCGGCTGCAGAGCTGCGTGTGGACAAGGAAGCCGCCAAGGAGGGAGCGGCTGTTGAGGCTGACATGGTGGACGCCACAGCCGGCGCACCCATGACAGCCATGTTGAGTCCCATGGTTAGGTTGCTGACGGGGCCGAGGCCAGACGGCGCCGAAACGGAGGCGGAGCCCACGTGAGACACCTGCGGTGGTACCCCCAGGGATGCCTGCACCGCTGCACCTGAGGAGGCGGCAGGGATCAAAGACGACGACACAACCGAGGAGGGTGGGAAGGAGGAGGAATGGAGGCTGGAGTCGCTGTCGACGTTGGGGTGCTGTTGAGATGCAGAGGTAGAAGACGTGGTCAGGATGGATGCAATTATACTTCCATTAGTGCAAACAAACTAGAAATGGCTTCCTGCCATCTCAGTAAATGTAGCGCTTAAAGAGATGTATGGAGATTGGATCAATGCATGTGCAGCAAAGAGTTCAAGTCTATTAGCGTGACATGGAGAGCTCACCAATAAGCTCGAGTTGGAAGTTCGACCTGAAGATGGAGCAAGGCTGTTCTGTTGTGACGAGAGCGCACTGCAACAAGACAAAACTCTTTAAATAGGAAGTCAAAACATGATGGGAGCTGCTGACTTGTGTTTGAGCACAACCCTCCTCACCTGTTGTGCTGAGGAGGCGGCATAGTGCTCGGGGGCAGGTCTTCACTGTGCCCCAGAGAACTAAGTGACGCCTGATTTGATGTTGTCAGCAAGGAGGCGGACCCCGAGCCGCTGTCCGTCAACGCTGCTGGTGCCACCGAGTCAGGCGTAGCTTTGATCGGCACTGCAGAACCTGCTGCAGCTATAAGATTGAAAGCAACTCAATAACTATATAATCTTAGGGTGTGCCAAAATGACATTTGTGACATTTTCCTGAGGCTTACTTTCCACAGATTGCGTCGCTTGTAGGGAACTGAAGCCATTCTGTAAAACCAACAATGAAGGTGAGCTTACGGGTTTCTATGGAAACAGCCCATTGAAGACAAGCTAAACAAGATGGGCTCTTGGAAACAGTCACGAAGAAACACCGCTTGATATTCACAGGGTCATATCCAAGACCAACAGAGCATCACAATGACTAAAGCATCACAATGACTAAAACAGCTACAACGTCTCAGGTACAAATAGGAATGGGATGTATTGAGGCCTACCTTGGGTTGCATGTCCTTCTGAGGGGAGGATGACACAGAGGGCGGGTAACGTCGAGTCTGGGGTGCTCGCTGGTCATACAGCTCCATCTGGCTGGAGTTGGAAAGAGCTGGAATTGACTCATTGCAGAATGTGATGGTATTGACATGTTACGTCAGAACCACCTGGGTGATTTCTAGCATCCAGTGAAAACCCCACGACGAGGCAAGGAAGAGGTGAATACGGAACTGTTCATCCAATTACTTACATTCATCACTGAAGGTACACACCTCTGAGTTGGTAAAAGTAAATTTTAGATTAAAAATCATGCCTCTCACAAAAGGTAAAAAGGTTGTGGCCATAAAACGAGAAACTGGTCAACTTTGACATTCAATTTAGACCTGGAGAAGCCGAGAAAGACGCTAGTTTCCATCACCTTTTTTATTTTTTATTCCTGCTTGAGGATTATAATTAATTCTTCATCTAAATGGGAATATACAAACAATCCATCAGTCAGCATTACAGTGAGAGCAGATATTGTACAGTAAGATAGGTTTATTATGTTTGTAGTTTGTATTTCTTATTCAGCACTTAGCAACAGTGCTACTTGCTGGATCGGCTATTTACTGTTTCTAAAACTTGTAATTCCTCGTCCTTCAGGCTCAAAAATATAATGTTTTAAATCATCATTTGTCCCAAAGCAGTCGTTTTTTACTCTGATGATTAGTAGTAGCAGTAGTTGTAGTGGGAAATAGCGAACATTGTGACGCGCATGTATCAAAATGAGCAAAAGACGTACATATTACATGTTTTACAGGGGTGTAAAAAATTAATCGGTACAATTCGAAATCTAATTTTGACTTTAGAGATATGAATACATCGTTTGGCTGGCCTCTGAATCGAGCTATATATAGTATGGATCAGTCGATGTCCGGTTGGAAAGTCATGAATCGGTTGATTGGAGCTGTGCTGCAAACTTCTGTGATGACGTAACACAAGAGTAACGTTCTCGTTTGCGACTGACAGTAACAAACCACCATGGCAGACAGCACCAAAAGAGTTCACAAAAATGCAAATCTCTTTTTAAAAAGAATGGTCAGTTGGATAAAAGTATGGCCATTTGTAAACAGTGTTGGGACTATTTGTAACGCGTTACTGTAACGCCGTTATTTTCGGCGGTAACCAATAGTCTTAACACGTTATTTTTTATATTCAGTAACTCAGTTACCGTTACTACATGATGCGTTACTGCGTTATTTTTTATATAGTATCGGCTAGAAACTGAGAAGATCGGAGTGTGTTTTTGCTGCGGTGTCGTCCTTCTGAATGTTCCTGTGTCACAAGGAAGAGGCGCGCTGCGCGCTCTGTGTGTGGGGCGGGGGGGCGTGTCTGTTTTTACTAACAAGACATGGCGGAGCCGAAGTAGAGTTTCTTAACATGGAGATATTCTCACTGCTTTTCTTTTGTCGAGCACAAAGAAAAGAACATTTAGTTAAATGTAAGTTGTGTCTTGGATCAAAGATCCTATCTACTGCCCAAAACAGCAATTCAAATCTGCTGTAACACCTACAAAAGCAACATGCTTCGACGAAGCTAGTAAAGAGAGACACACAGCGGCTGGATTTTAACGGAGGACACAGCGGCTGGATTTTAACGGAGGGACTGCTAGCCAGGACACCATTGATAGAGCCATTGCAGCGTGTGTGCTAGAAGACATGCAGGCTATTTCTACAGTGGAGTCACCCGCTTTCAGGCAGCTGGACACAGTGGACAGTGAGTACATAAACATGGAAAGCAAGCTAAAGAAAACACTCAAAACTCCGCCTCTGCTCATCATTCATCACTGAAGGTACACACACTCTGTCAATTCTCTTATATACTGTACTCTTTCATTCTAGAATTCTAGAGTGTTTGATTATCACATCACTCTAAATGTATAGACTATAAAGTTCACAAACATAAAGAGGGATCCTAGTGGTCCAGGCCAATCTTTCCTTTTCTCTAAACTAAAACTGGGGAAATGCATAGAATGTTCTGGGCTTCAGTACAGTGTTGATCTCATGAAGACATGATTTGAGAGAAAAAAAACGCCTGGTTAGGCGCAGTGTTGGGTTAGTTACTGAAAACAAGTAACTAGTTAGTTACTAGTTACTTTATTTCAAAAGTAACTCAGTTACTAAGTCAGTTACTTACACCAAAAACTAATGAGTTACTGTGAAAAGTAACTATTTAGTTACTTCTTTTCCCCCCCCCTTTTTTTTTAAGGCTCCCATTAATGCCCTTTTAGCCTTCATTTCAGTACTGTTATTGCAGTGGAGAATAATACAATCCGTTGATCAACTTGACATGCATTTGCATCACTGAACTCTGCTAAGCAATGTGCTCTACATACAACACACAAACTCTGCTAAGCAATGTGGTCTACATACAACACACAAACTCTGCTAAGCAATGTGGTCTACATACAACACACAAAGACAAAGATAGGTTTCAGAGGGCCAATTTATTTCAGGCCAGAACAAATTGACAAAACTATTTTAAATAGCTGCAACATAATGGCACTTTAACTTTAACTAGATAGGATCTTTGATCCTAGACGCAACTTACATTTAACTAAAATGTTATTTTCTCTGTGCTCGACAAAAGAAAAGTAGTGAGAATGTTAAGACACTCGACTTCTGGCTTCACCATGATGTCTTGTTAGTTGTTATGAGAGTAGCGTATGTGTGTGGCTCTTTAAGATATGACAGCATGTGAGGTGAGTGACGTCAGTGAGTGAGTGGGCGAGAGAAGTGAGGGACCGGCGACAGTGAGTGCATGCAGGTGCTCTAGCTTGGTGGATGGCTGCGTCCAATAAAGTCACAAAGTTGCAACAAACCGCCGGCCTCATCATTCACCCTCAGCTGTAAAGACCCACTTCCGGGTAAAGTGAAGGTTGTTAGCCCCGAAGTACATAGGCCCTGGAGGAACGTCTCCACTAACTAAACTAAATAGTTACCTTTCACAGTAACGCATTACTTTTTGGTGTAAGTAACTGAGTTAGTAACTGAGTTACTTTTGAAATAAAGTAACTAGTAACTGTAACTAGTTACTGGTTTTCAGTAACTAACCCAATACTGTTTGTAAAGTAGCAATAAAGTAGCAGCAGCACGACTAATCTGAGCACACACCTGTTGTGACGCCGTGCAGACACTGAAGAGGGCAATGAGGGAGCTAAGGATGCTGATGCTAATGCTAGCAGCACTACCAACTGGCAAGACAAGGACACTGATTTGAAATACTTCCAGCCCCAACTAAGCCACAACTGAGAGATAACCACAGCATTTAATACACTGCTCTTGTACGTGTGCTAAAGATACAGACCTAGCTGCACAGTCCATCCATCCATCCATCCATCTTCTTCCGCTTATCCGAGGTCGGGTCGCGGGGGCAGCAGCTTAAGCAGGGAAGCCCAGACTTCCCTCTCCCCAGCCACTTCGTCCAGCTCCTCCCGGGGGATCCCGAGGTGTTCCCAGGCCAGTCATGAGACATAGTCTTCCCAACGTGTCCTGGGTCTTCCTCGCGGCCTCCTACCGGTCGGACGTGCCCTAAACACCTCCCTAGGGAGGCGTTCGGGTGGCATCCTGACCAGATGCCCGAACCACCTCATCTGGCTCCTCTCGATGTGGAGGAGCAGCGGCTTTACTTTGAGCTCCCCCCGGATGGCAGAGCTTCTCACCCTATCTCTAAGGGAGAGCCCCGCCACCCGGCGGAGGAAACTCATTTCGGCCGCTTGTACCCGTGATCTTGTCCTTTCGGTCATAACCCAAAGCTCGACCATAGGTGAGGATGGGAACGTAGATCGACCGGTAAATTGAGAGCTTTGCCTTCCGGCTCAGCTCCTTCTTCACCACAACGGATCGATACAGCGTCCGCATTACTGAAGACGCCGCACCGATCCGCCTGTCGATCTCACGATCCACTCTTCCCTCACTCGTGAACAAGACTCCGAGGTACTTGAACTCCTCCACTTGGGGCAGGGTCTCCTCCGCAACCCGGAGATGGCACTCCACCCTTTTCCGGGCGAGAACCATGGATTCGGACTTGGAGGTGCTGATTCTCATCCCAGTCGCTTCACACTCAGCTGCGAACCGATCCAGCGAGAGCTGAAGATCCTGGCCAGATGAAGCCATCAGGACCACATCATCTGCAAAAAGCAGAGACCTAATCCTGCAGCCACCAAACCAGATCCCCTCAACGCCTTGACTGCGCCTAGAAATTCTGTCCATAAAAGTTATGAACAGAATCGGTGACAAAGGGCAGCCTTGGCGGAGTCCAACCCTCACTGGAAACGTGTCCGACTTACTGCCGGCAATGCGGACCAAACTCTGGCACTGATCATACAGGGAGCGGACCGCCACAATCAGACAGTCCGATACCCCATACTCTGAGCACTCCCCACAGGACTTCCCGAGGGACACGGTTGAATGCCTTCTCCAAGTCCACAAAACACATGTAGACTGCTTGGGCAAACTCCCATACACCCTCAAGGACCCTGCCAAGAGTATAGAGCTGGTCCACAGTTCCACGACCAGGACGAAAACCACACTGTTCCTCCTGAATCCGAGGTTCGACTATCCGGCGTAGCCTCCTCTCCAGCACACCTGACCTTACCGGGAAGGCTGAGGAGTGTGATCCCACGATAGTTAGAACACACCCTCCGGTTCCCCTTCTTAAAGAGAGGAACCACCACCCCGGTCTGCCAATCCAGAGGTACCGCCCCCGATGTCCACGCGATGCTGCAGAGTCTTGTCAACCAAGACAGCCCCACAGCATCCAGAGTGAAGTGAAGTGAAGTGAATTATATTTATATAGCGCTTTTTCTCTAGTGACTCAAAGCGCTTTACATTGTGAAAACCCAATATCTAAGTTACATTTAAACCAGTGAAGACCAACCAGAGCCTTAAGGAACTCTGGGCTGATCTCATCCACCCCCGGGGCCTTGCCACCGAGGAGCTTTTTAACTACCTCAGCAACCTCAGCCCCAGAAATAGGAGAACCCACCACAGATTCCCCAGGCACTACTTCCTCATAGGAAGACGTGTTGGTGGGATTGAGGAGGTCTTCGAAGTATTCCCTCCACCGATCCACAACATCCGCAGTCGAGGTCAGCAGAACACCATCCTCACCATACACGGTGTTGATAGTGCACTGCTTCCCCTTCCTGAGGCGGCGGATGGTGGTCCAGAATCGCTTCGAAGCCGTCCGGAAGTCGTTTTCCATGGCTTCCCCGAACTCCTCCCATGTCCGAGTTTTTGCCTCCGCGACCGCCGAAGCCGCACACCGCTTGGCCTGTCGGTACCTGTCCGCTGCCTCTGGAGTCCTATGAGCCAAAAGAACCCGATAGGACTCCTTCAGCTTGACGGCATCCCTCACCGCCGGTGTCCACCACGGGTTCTAGGATTACCGCCACGACAGGCACCAACTACCTTGCGGCCACAGCTCCAATCAGCCGCCTCGACAATAGAGGTGCGGAACATGGTCCATTCGGACTCAATGTCCAGCACCTCCCTCGTGACATGTTCAAAGTTCTTCCGGAGGTGGGAATTGAAACTCTCTCTGACAGGAGACTCTGCCAGACGTTCCCAGCAAACCCTCACAATGCGTTTGGGCCTGACAGGTCTGTCCGGCATCCTCCCCCACCATCGCAGCCAACTTACCACCAGGTGGTGATCGGTAGAAAGCTCCGCCCCTCTCTTCACCAGAGTGTCCAAAACATGAGGCCGCAAATCCGACGACACAACTACAAAGTCGATCATGGAACTGCGGCCTAGGGTGTCCTGGTGCCAAGTGCACATATGGACACCCTTATGTTTGAACATGGTGTTCGTTATGGACAATCTGTGACGGGCACAAAAGTCCAATAACAAAACACCGCTCGGGTTCAGATCCGGGCAACCATTCTTCCCAATCACGCCTCTCCAGGTTTCACTGTCGCTGCCAACATGAGCATTGAAGTCCCCCAGTAGAACGAGGGAATCACCCGGGGGAGCACTCTCAAGTACTCCCTCGAGTGAATCCAAAAAGGGTGGGTACTCTCAGCTGCGGTTTGGCGCGTAAGCGCAAACCACAGTCAGGACCCGTTCCCCCACCCGAAGGCGGAGGGAAGCTACCCTCTCGTCCACCGGGTTGAACTCCAACATGCAGGCTCTGAGCCGGGGGGCAACAAGAATTGCCACCCCAGCCCGTCGCCTCTCACTGCCGGCAACGCCAGAGTAGAAGAGAGTCCAGCCCCTCTCGAGAGAACTGGTTCCAGAGCCCTTGCTGTGCGTCGAAGTGAGTCCGACTATGTCTAGTCGGAACTTCTCCACCTCGCGCACTAGCTCAGGCTCCTTCCCCCCCAGCGAGGTGACGTTCCACGTCCCAAGAGCTAGATTCTGTAGCCGAGGATCGGACCGCCAAGTGCCCTGCCTTCGGCTTCCGCCCAGCTCACATCGCACCCGACCTCTATGACCCCTGCTATGGGTGGTGAGCCCATTGGAGGGGGAACCCACGTTGCCTCTTCGGGCTGTGCCCGGCCGGGCCCCATGGGGACAGGCCCGGCCACCAGGCACTCGCCATTGTGCCCCACCTCCGGGCCTGGCTCCAGAGGGGGGCCCCGGTGACCCGCGTCCGGGCGAGGGAAATCTGGGTCCATAGGTTTTATTTTTCATTGAGGTCTTCGAGCTGCTCTTTGTCTGATCCCTCACCTAGGACCAGTTTGTCTTGGGAGACCCTACCAGGGGGCATAAAGCCCCCGGACAACATAGCTCCTAGGATCATTGGGACACGCAAACTCCTCTACCACGGTAAGGTGGCAGCTCAGAGAGGAGTAGCTGCACAGTAACCAGCAGAATGGCACTATAAAAAGCATTTGAGCTTCTACACTAAAGCTGCTGTTTTGTTTACGTGGTGGCACTTATTTGTACCTTGCATTTAGTTTACTGTGGTGCTATAACACCTCTGCGGCTTGCTTTTCTCTGTATTTTATTGTTGCAACCTGAGAAAACAGTAAATACCTGGTGGCTTTTCCAAAAGTGTTTTGTTTACATATTTTTCGTAAGGTTTATGGATTGCAATGCCTTGAAGTTGATAGTTTTGCTCATAATTAATACATGAACCGCCTGTTATGTCTGTGTTTATTTTTTTAAATACACTGACATTGTTCTGACATGATCCATTACATTTTTTTTCACCATGCAAAGCTTCCATCTGATGCATATCGGATCGCCATTTAAAAGGGGAACTCCAATTTTTGGGGAATTTTGCCTATCGTGCACAATCTACATGAAAGACAAGACACTGGATGGATTTTTTTGTTGATGTTCGATAATATCGGGCTGCCGATATTATTGGCCAAAAAATGCTTTAAAATGTAATATCGGAAATTATCGGTATCTGTTTCAAAGTTATCGGTATCGGTTTTAAAAAGTAAAATGTATGACTTTTTAAAACGCCGCTGTGTACACGGACGTAGGGAGAAATACAGAGCGCCAATAAACCTTAAAGGCACTGCTTTTGCGTACCGGCCCAGTCACATAATATATACGGCTTTTCTCACACACCAGCGAATGCGATGTATAATTGGTCAACAGCCATACAGGTCACACTGAGGGTAGCCGTATAAACAACTTTAACACTGTTACAAATATGCGCCACACTGTGAACCCACACCAAACAAGAATGACAAACATTTCGGGAGAACAGCCGCACCGTAACACAACAGAACAAATACCCAGAACCCTTTGCAGCACTAACTCTTGTAGCGTCCCACCCACCGACCTCAAAACCGCCACCCCAAACCCCGCCCACCTCAACCTATGGCCAAATAATGCACTTTGTGACTTCAATAATAAATATGGCAGTGCCATGTTGGCATTTTTCCCATAACTTGAGTTGATTTATTTTGGAAAACCTTGTTACATTGTTTAATGCAACCAGCGGGGCATCACAACCAAATTTGGCATAATAATGTGTTAATTCCACGACTGTATCGGTTGATTTCGGAATCGGTAATTAAGAGTTGGACAATATCGGAATATCGGATATCGGCAAAAAAGCCATTATCGGACATCTCTAATTTGTTTTAATGCATTCAAAAAGCACCAACAATACTCAATTTACATTTCCTGACTTGAATATTAACCAAGTATTGGTGATATTGTTATTATATACGCAAACGCAGACAATCTATTTATAGCGACAACGTAATCACTTCCGTTTGTCCCTATGTTTATATCATCGAGTGGTCTGCTTTTTCCTCGCTTCCCTGCTCCCTGTAAGTTTATTATAGATCCTAAATCATGCCTCCCACCCCAATTGAGGTGTTTGGATGTTTTTTAGAGGCTCCACAGGCAGAATTGAACAGCTTCCATAGGCTCCATTGTAAGCAGACTTTTGATCAAAATTATAAGTACAGTTAACCTTTAAGGTAGAAATGCACACCCCTAATACTTAAGAGTGTATATACAACGATGGAGGTTTTTAGAGCGCTTTATAGGTGGAATAATGCAACTTCCATTAGCTACATCGATAGCTGACTTTTATTATCATTTGCTTACAAGATAAGAATGCATTAAAAAAAATTAAATACAAACCGGTATGTGTTCTTGTCTCACATAAGTATTGTGAATGATAGGCAAAATTCCCAATAAAGTGCAGTTCCCTTTTAACTACCTGGACTACTTTAAAAAAAATATATAAAAAAATAACATGTTCCTGTCTTTCATAATGATTGTGAACAATAGGCAAAATAAAAATAAAAAAAGTCCAGTTCCCCTTTAAGAGACACAGTAGATGTTCCCGCACAATACTTTGCACTTAAAAATACTTGTTTGTGGTAATAAATTATCAGAAAATTTTAGCATTAGGTCTGTGTTAAATTACAGTAAGGGAGTTTTTTCTAACCATTGCTGCCACTTTTTTTTTTTGACATATACCACAATATCGCACAGTGGCCTTAATACCGTGAGATTTTGACATTGTTACATCCTAAGTGCTGGGGGAATGTTACAAACCTGCTGGGGCTTGAATAGAGGCTGTTCTGCATGGGGGTGACGGATGCAGCGTTGGAGGAGGCAGACTCGTATTCTGGCAGCACTGGTTCCGAGCCAAACTGCAACGCTCCAAACTGTAGATTAAGGCCTGAGATGTCTGTTGAGCCTGGCATTTCCACCGCCATGGCTGGAATCTGAGCAAAATTTGGGAGATATTTTAAAAGCTTAGTCTTGGACCCAACATAATTACTGTATTTATTCATATAGATTAGGGATGTCCCGATCCGATATTTGGATCGGATCGGCCGCCGATATTTGCCAAAAAATGCGTATCGGCAAGGCAGAGGAAAATGCAGATCCAGATCCAGTTTTAAAAAAAAGAACTCCGGTCCGTGTTTTCCAACGCACCGATTTAAATAATACATTCCACTTTTCTGCTGCTCCCTAATTTCCGTTCCGCATTTTCCAGCACACCTTCAACACATCCACAGGTCTGTGGATTCTCACGCAGTTGCTTTTAGCTGCTGGCATTACACGACAGGCTCTTCTCACTCTTTTCTGTGTCTCCCTCTCACAGACAGCAAGCGCAACTTCTTACACACGTCACATACTGTCACGTCATACGTCACATACGTATACGCCCTCCCCGAGCAGAGAGGTAGCAGCATGGCTAACGTTAGCTGTGCTGCTAGCGCAGCCGTGCGAGCAACGTTCCCTCTAAGGTGCGCCCCTGTGCAATTGCGCACTGCTCAAGCGTCCTCTGCGCATAGCAATTATATGCCACGCACAAAATCAAATAAAAAAATAAGCGCATAACAATTTTCGACACACGGACATGACAGAGAAAACAGTTTTCGTCATCACTGTTCAAATATTGTAACGTCTGTCGAGACGCTTATCTCCATTCGGTGCCACACGCCCACACCATCAAAATGCAGAGGCAAAAATGTCCACATCAACACCGTATGAAAAAAAGTAGCATATGTTAATGCAGTATGAAGAAGAATGTTTTAATGTAGACATGCAAGCCTTGAAAGAAAATTTTGAAAATCAAGACTACATTTCCTGCAAATGGGTGCATTTCTACCCTATATTTTAACTTTAGATTTATTCTCATATCAAACTCTTTTGGCTGTCTTTTTTAAACTTACATCCGGCGCCCCCCTCCACACCCCATTATAAATAATGTAAATAATTCAATGTGATTATCTTGTGTGATGACTGTATTATGATGATAGTATATATCTGATAGTATATATCTGTATCATGAATCAATTTAAGTGGACCCCAACTTAAACAAGTTGAAAAACTTATTCGGGTGTTACCATTTAGTGGTCAATTGTACGGAATATGTACTTCACTGTGCAACCTACTAATAAAAGTCTCAATCAATCAATCAAAACACATAGAATCATCATACTGCTGTGATTATATCCATCAAGTGTTCATTCAAGGCTAAGGCAAAATAGAGATATATATCGTGTATCGCAATATGGCTTTAAAATATCGCAATATTAAAAAAGGCCATATCGCCCAGCCCTAGTTCAATGATGCCATTTCTGTTTGGCATGTATAATTTTGTCTATTTTGTGTTTATCCTTGAATAAACAGGTCAGTTTCTTGTTACCAACCATTGTGTATTATTCAAACTCCCCTAATTCAGCTGGCTAGTTGTTATCAAGAGTACTAAAACCCTTTTATAAATAAATGATAAATGGGTTATACTTGTATAGCGCTTTTCTACCTTCAAGGTACTCAAAGCGCTTTGACAGTATTTCCACATTCATCCATTCACACACACATTCACACACTGATGGCGGGAGCTGCCATGCAAGGCGCTAACCAGCAGCCATCAGGAGCAAGGGTGAAGTGTCTTGCCCAAGGACACAACGGACGTGACTAGGATGGTAGAAGGTGGGGTATGAACCCCAGTAACCAGCAACCCTCCGATTGCTAGCACGGCCACTCTACCAACTTCGCCACGCCGCCCCAACATGATTCTGACAACTAAGTAGGCTAAATAACTTTAAACTTTAATACATGCTCGGATAGGCCAGTATCGGTATCGGATCGGAAGTGCAAAAACAATATCGGTATCGGATCGGAAGTGCCAAAACCTGGATCGGGACATCCCTAATATAGATCATAGCGAGGGAATAATAACTGTTTGTGTGTCAACATTGTCAAAGCCAGGACGCTACACGTAAGAGGGCGGATCAATCAATCAATAATCAATAAATCGGTGATGTCGAGGATAGTATTAGTATATATATGATATGTACTAGAGTGATTAGGTCGATATTTTTTTTTTCTCAAATTCACTTTTTTGTTGTTTACAAACTCAGGGAGTAATTCCCTGGACACAGAAGTACTTAGAGAGCAAAAACCAAAGGATTTAAGGGGTAGTAAATAGTAGTTGTTTAGTTCTGGTGTACGTACTATTGACTTTGTTTTGATCAAACAATCATGTGTAGTAATACAAGAGAATAAGGAACTAGATTAAATAGTGTTGATATTATTAAAACTATAAATAGTACTCCCCATCAATAAATTGACAAAATTGCAGTTAATTATCGGTTAAAGAGATCCTATTATGCGAAATAGAGTTGTCTTACCTATTGGTATCTGTTAGTGTATTTGGGTCCCATAAATATAAAATCAAACTATGAAGGCAATGCAGATATTTATAAAACAATCTTGAATTCCTTCATACTTCCTCCAAATGAGCCCTTTGGAATTTGCCCAATTTGTGCCGCTTTTTTGTGTGTGATGTCAGCGGATATCTCCATATATGGTAGAGGTTTACCCGTAGCGCTTTGTGCGAGTCCGCCAAGCATCTTCTATTTCTCTGTAGGGCTTGAAAGTGTGACGTGAAAATGAATTAAATCTTACTGGACTCACTTATTTGAATTTCAGAACTCTGTGCTTAATGTTTTTTTTAATAATTTTTTTTAATTCAGAAATTCAAAACATGGCACAAACATGCGGCATCATTAACTGCCACAATCGTGGTCATGATCGGTCAGTAAAAAAAAGGATTTGGTGCGATTTTTCTTATTTCCAGCGTGAATGCAAAGCTGGAGAAAGTTGGGTTACGAACCTACTAAATACATGGCGAATAGCCTGGATAGCAACCTTGAGACAATCAAACATGTCTTTTAACGCCATCACCTGGTACACGGTGTGTTCACTGCGTTTTCAGACTGGTAAGTAGCGATGATACTCGAAACCGGTTTTCCCGGTTGTTCGATAAGAAAAGAACCGAGTCCTCGGACTCGCATCCCTTTTTGAGAACCGGTACCCGTTATCGAGACCACTATAGAAAAGAAAAAGAGTTGGTTCTTTATTTGAATCCCTCGGAACAAATCCCGTCCCGGGACGGGACGTCACGTAGCTCAGTCATTAGGCGCAGATAGGGAAAGCAGGAAAAACAATGGACCGCGCTCCAAGGTGTAATAAAGTTCAAAACAAAAGGTATAATCCAATGAATAACTTTACTGAGAGATTTGAGCAGGGTACAAACACATGACGAACACTTTTACGACCAACCGGAAACATAGCAACCAGGCTAGCAACGCACCTCTTTTACGGCAGCTGTCGCAACTTAAAGCAACCGCAGCACATAGTACATATATATGACGTCTCCCTTTTTTAACTTTTGTTTTTCTTTCCTTGTAAACAAAACAAAATCACACTTATGTGTTGTCTGTCTAATTATAAATAATGCAGATGAGGCGTGTTGGCTGAGTTCTTGACGTTTACTTTCACAGCGTGCTCATAACCTCATTCTCAGCTGCCGGTGATGACATGCAACAACACTTTTCGGGGCTACCGCGCATGCTCGTCACTCCCGTTGCATGCTGGGTAGTGTAGTTGTTATTTTCCCGAGCTCATAACATCACATCTTTTCCCCTATAAAGAAAGATTTTAACTCAATAAAGTGTATTTCTTTTTTTAGCTTTAACTTTTCATATTTTAGCATTGTAACCACATTTGCAAACAACTTTTCTCTTCACAGAATTGTCTTTCAATAAAGAAATAAAGTACAAAAATTTCAAAGCATCATAGCAAACAGTTATGTCAAATAGCAGCAGAAGTGCACTTTTTGGAGAGCTGTAATATTTTAAGTTTTGTGCCAAAGGGACTGATTTTATTTAACACTATATTGTTATTTACACATCTATAGTGATCACAGAGACAGGTTGTTTTTGTGTTACTGTATATATTTGTTTTTCTGAAAAATCCCACTTAATATACTTTGGGTTACAACAGTCAATATTTTTTTTTTTTTTTTTTAGGGGGGTAACAGTCAATATTTATTTATTTATTAGATCTTATTTTTTTCTTATACAATAAAAGTGAGCTTTTGTTAAACCAAATATTGTGTTTTTTTTCTCCATATACAACAACCTATCTGGACTCGATAAGAGAATCGATAAGGAATCGGTTCGATAAGAGGATTCGATAATAGACTCGAACTCGATAATTTCTTATCAAACATCATCCCTACTGGTAAGTTTGAATCAAAGCGTGTTTTATTCACTTAGACACATGGAATTTAGTAGGCTAAGCCATGCATCTAGCTGTAGGCGACAAACAACGTACAGTATCTTGGAAAAAAGCATGTTTACTTCTAGTCTTGTGTAAGCACAAAAAATTAGTATTATTTTCGGAGAAGTAGCGAAGTGATCAACGTATTTAAAAGTAATAATGGGCTTATTTTTTCAAGGAAACCTGCTTATGCATGCATATATATATATATATATATATATATATATATATATATATATATATATATATATATATATATATATGCATATATATATGCATATATATATATATATGCATATACCTGTATATATATACATATGCACTGCACTGCACTCTAGTCCTTCACTCTCACGTTCCTCATCCACGAATCTTTCATCCTCGCTCAAATTAATGGGGTAATCGTCGCTTTCTCGGTCCGAATCGCTCTCGCTGCTGGTGTAAACAATGGGGAAATGTGAGGAGCCTTTCAACCTGCGACGTCACGCTACTTCCGGTACAGGCAAGGCTTTTTTTTATCAGCGACCAAAAGTTGTGAACTTTATCGTCGATGTCCTCTACTAAATCCTTTCAGCAAAAATATGGCAATATCGCGAAATGATCAAGTATGACACATAGAATGGATCTGCTATCCCCGTTTAAATAAAAAAAATGTCATTTCAGTAGGCCATTTTGGGGACATCACTTCCTGAGCAGTACACTCCACACAAGGATCAGCCCCCTACATCACATCCAGTTTACGCAGTCCATTACTCGGTTGCCACTTCTCAGGGCTTCAGCAAGTGTTTTTCTCGCCATTCACCAAGTTTTGTCTATTTTACTTACTTAATATGGGTCCAAA
This sequence comes from Entelurus aequoreus, assembly GCF_033978785.1. Taxonomy (NCBI): domain Eukaryota; kingdom Metazoa; phylum Chordata; class Actinopteri; order Syngnathiformes; family Syngnathidae; genus Entelurus; species Entelurus aequoreus. The sequence goes on along the minus strand of NC_084735.1, from coordinate 27,828,942 downwards.
AAGCCAACAAAGCAGTCTTGTAGTAGACTTGATATGGAAGCGCTAAAAACTACAACATGGCTGATTGGGTGGAAACGCAGTCGAAGGGGGCGTGGCCTGGAGGAGGGCTTCGGCAAGTAAATAAGACTGCGCATCTTGGAGAGACAGTCAGAAAGAGGCTTAAAGATGGTCTATAAAACAATCTATGCACAATTTTGACCAAAGAACCATTATTAAATGTTATGTGGACCACAAGAAAGGGTTTTAAATGTGGGAGAAAAAAATCATAATATGACCTCCTAAATATTGCTATTGGCTGGTCTCGCTCATGGATATTTAAATCGTAATCGGCAGCATAAAACCCTGATTGGAACATGCCTAACAGTTATGTTAATAACACCCAAATCGATGTTATTTTTTTCCTGAGAGGCACAGCACTAATTAAGAGTTGAGGTCACTATTTGAGGAAATGGAGAAAACCTGTACAAAACAAACTTGTACCTTTGTTGCAATGGATGTCCTCTTCTTTTGCGCTCTGAGTTTGTGTTGCTGCAAAGGCAGCGGACTGGAACCCTGCGCATCTGAGGAACTCGGCGAAACTTGCTGACCTAGCGACGGGCCAGACACCATTTTTGGAAGGGAGGAAGCAGGCAGCGATGCAGCATGCGGCGTGGATGTTGTTTGCGAGGGCAATGAAGAAACAGCAGTGGAGGAGGCGGAGGCCGAGGGAGGCAGGAAAACATCCAACATGGACGACGTGGTGGAGGCGGCTTGGAAGGGCTGCCGCTTTGCGAAAGGCGTGTGGATGGCGGACTCCGGTTGAGCCTTCATATCTACACAAAAAAAGCACAACAGTAAAAAACAACCTATATCCTTCCATTCTGTGGTAGATCATGCATCAACTCACCATATTGTGCCCGTGAGTTGGCACCAGTGTCCCAGGATGAGGGGTTGGCGTTAGCAGGTGCCGTTTGAGAGTGCTGGGCAGCCAGCTGAGCCAGTGCCTGGGCTGTTTTATACTGCTCCAGGAACTGAGAGCCTGTTGTCCCGGTGCTACTTCCTTTAGGCTCCCCAACATCCCCAAAGCTCTTGTTCAGCATGTTGACCTGCATTTATTGAAATACATCAGTAGGGTCACGCGATACAGACGACATACGATATAAATTTGGCTTAATACTCGTTATGTCGTGATAATGCATGTGGCTGACACATTCTCGCTGTGCCCCGAAAAACTGACAGCGCCAAGCCAACGACCACATCCTCAACGCGCTGTAGCGATCTGACTAGCATTTAACAGCCATCCACAGTGCCGCCACTTCCAAGTCAGTAATCTTCGCCTCAATGTCAGCAAATAAACTACTTCCCCCCCCATGTATCACTCCCGAAGGACGAGTAATAGCTTAACATTCTACACTGCACACCATAGGAGGATATGCTAACCGCTAAGCTAAAGCTCTTGAATACAAACAGAGGTTGGCATCTCGATACAAGAATCGACAGTAATGATTAGATACTATCAGTGTATAGTCGATAACACAGTGGTTCGATATTTTTTTATTATTAGAATAAGTGCTTATTACATATAAAAATAAGTGTAGATAGAACCATGTTACAAAATAAATTAACCAGATAGTTACAGTAAATTAGCAAGTAGATTAATACGTTTTGAGAAAATAATACAACGGGAAATGATGCAATATGCTACCGCATATGTCGGCAGCCAAATTAAAAGGCTTTAACATGTTTCAAATGGTACTATTATCATTTATATACCAAATCATATATATATATAGTGATCTATAACGTTATTAGAGGAAGTAAACCCCTAATCAAAAGGAGAGGATGTGTTCCTTTCACAGCGTTGCCGACTCACTATCACTCACCATGCTGTGCGGAGTGTACGGGGTGCTGGAGGTGGTTTGGGACAGTGGTGGTGCCTGCTTGGAGTTGCTGAAAACCAGTGACTGGGTGGCCTCCATTGTGGGGTTTTCTGTTTCCGATGAGGAGGACGGAGGAGTCTTCCCCAAGAGCACCGCGAGGTCAATCCTACAGTATGAAGAGAAACAATATTTCCTTCTCCTTATCATGCCGTGTTGCGTGGTAACATAAAAAACACGCATCACAAATCACATCATGGATTGGTTTCAGGGAGAACAAAATGTCTTCTCACCTTTGTCCTTTGGTGATGGTAACATTCTCTTGAGGTGGTGGAACGGTTGCCACGCTGGAAGCTGTGAATATCTTGGTCTCAGAGAGCTGCTTGTGGAGAGAAAACAATTTTCTAACATTATAACATAAAATGAAGTTATTTCTGCACAAAGACAAATATAGGTTTTGGAAATAGTTCCAGTCGGTTGTGATGAAGCAGCAAGGGCATTTCCTCTTCAGCGTGAGGTTGGCTACTCACATCCTCATTCCAGTCCTCGGTGCCCCACTCTTCAGTGGCCGTTCTCCACGGACCTGCTATGTGGGGATAAATATGTTCAGTGCCACCACGATGGGCGGAAACAGTACGTTAAAGCATCAAAACAAAAGCGTTTCAAAAGTTTACCAGGAGCAGGAACTGATTCAAACTTGGGTGGGTAAGTCGTCGCATCTCCTGGAGAACATTCTGATCCTGAGACAAAATGCAAAACAAACAAACGGGGTTTCTACAGGTATCAGCAAATCTAATTTAATGCTTTTCAATGTCATTTTAAGGCCACTTGAAAAAAATGTATTCGCATGTCCAACCACATATGATTATATATAGTCAAAAGTTTACACAACATTAAGCATTGACAATGATAATTTTAAACAGTTTAAACGTTTACTTTAACTTTTACTTTCCAGTGAATTAGAATTGGCTCGCAAGACTGTTTCATCTGAGAATTTATTTATATTTATTTATTTTTCTGTAGTAGAATCCGGTGTCCTGACTTCGTGCACGGGTGTAAACAATAGCCAATTCAAAAGGTTCCGCCTGTCAATCATCACACTGTACTGTATAAAGATTATTAAAGGGGAACTTCACTAAAGCCCTCTAAATAAACATCCAATTCTGATTTAGTTGATCAATATATAATACACCCAGAAGTCATTTTTAAAATTTGATCTCTTTAAAACATGTTGTAAAAGTGCATATCCTCTGAAAATATGCTTTTTTTTAACAACCACAAACTAGAGGATTTTTTTTTTTTTTTAAATCAGGATACAATTTTAAAAAAATACTTAAAAGGTTTTACGGAATAATAAATAAAAACCATGCTAAGAAAATGCCAATGATGCATGTGTTTGGAAATGGATAATTGATATAAACATTTTAGAAAAAGACATGTCATGGAATTATATTTGGAAAAATGTCAATAAGGCCTGTAGATGCATAAAAAAAACTGATTCAATTTAACATCATGAACAAATTGCGTTTTACACCCTGTTAGTTGTTTAAAATGGGTACATTAGATAGCAAGTTGTGTCAGGCAGCTAAAATAACGCATTTATTTACTGTGGGAATGTCAGAAAATAAGAGTTGTGGTCTGTCCTGAGAATGTAATGTCAGCCAAGTTAGCCATGTGTGTTGAAATGCAGACTGAAATAAAGGAGTCGTGTATAAAACAACCTCAGCTTCCTCATTAACATGACATGGGTGTCACAGTTAAGGACTACATGCCTAGTGACGAAAGAATGGCAAAATTTGGGCCCCTGAGACATTTTATTTTGCCATCCAGCGCAGTGCATGCTATGGAGGCAGCACTTTTCTCGCTTTTGCATCTTACAACCTCTTGTAGACGTAGCAATTCTGTTCTTAAATTAATTTTTATTTATCGTTTGATGGATTGACAGATTGACTATCGGCCAAGTCCTACAAGTGTATTACATTTTTGAATGCCTCTGGACATTGCATTTAAGGCCTTAATTTTTGCAAAATACATTTAATGACTTAATACTTTTTAATGCCTTGAGGAAACATTGATAAAACTGCACCCGCGTGAACGTTAAACTTTTACAAATGTACTTACTTTCTCCTTCCTCCTGATCCGTGCTTCCTGTATTGTTCCAGGTGCTACTTCCTCCCCTATAGTTTTCATCGGTCTGGCTTGGCTCTGTGTAGTCAGCGGGGTTGAAGGTTCTGGGGGAAAAAAATTAGCAAAACATTTGATTTGAGGGTATGAAATTGAAAACACCACGCATAAATGAGCTACTCACATTTGTGACCCCACTTCTGGTGCTTACCATACAATAAATGCACAAATTAACTACTAACATTTGTGACCACCTCTCTGATACTACTTCCTGTCTTTAACAGTTGCGTGAGTATACAGCTGGTACAATAGAGCAACTTTTTTTGCAGTGAAATCACACCATGACTTCTCTTGTCTGAGAGGGCGGGAATGTCTTTGTGTGATAAACAGGTGTGATCAATATCCAGAAGGATGTCAACTGCATTTAGCCACATGGTTTAACTATTGCAGAATCATTCCAATCCTGACATGAACTGAAGACCAGTTCAAGAGACCTGAACAAGCATCTTGTAATTTTTTTGGAGGGTGCGGGGAGGTTTTAGTATTCCTGGTGGAATCTTGTGGGAGTAACCTATTCTGACTATCAGCGTTCAAGTTCCTGCAGCGGCGGCATACGGCGTTCTTTTGTTGAACCAGGTTTAATGGTGAAGCGTGGCCTCAGTTAATATAACCGCCAAGGAGAAAGTGTTCTGAAAAGACACCGGCCCACATGGTTTCATACTACTGGCTGAACCATGTCCACTGCTCTTCTGGTTTAACACAGAACAATAGGCTTGGGTACTACTCTCCTGTGACCATGGCAACAGGTAACAGTTGAACAAAAGCCACCCCCAGCCCCCAGTTTTTTTTAAGACTATGCAGGTGTTCTCTTCTTACCCCATGCCCTGTGCTGAAAATCTGCCTCCTCGCCGCCCTGACGCTCCTGGGGGGAGACAAAGAGAGGAACCTTAAGACTGATATAAATATAAACTGATAAAAACCGTGTCGTCTGGGCCACTGGTTTATAGTACGATGCCATTTTGGACTCTGAAAACACATCTGAGACTACGTTTACACTGCAGGCCAAGGTGGCCCGAATCGGATTTTTGGAAATCTGACATTTTCCAGGTGACTGCATAAACTGCAAGTAAAATGTAATCTTTATCAGAATCCAGTATAAACGTGCACAGGCCCCAATATGGCCTCGACGTCACTTGCATGCGCAGGTTGATAAAGTAAAAAAAAACAAAGGAAGTGACTGGAATCCGTAAATGAACAAGGAAGTCCCTACTATTATTACAAAAAAAATAATAGTCGCTACACCTTAAAAATTAGTGGGTTTTTTTTTAACATGAAAATAAATTAAAGTAAAGGGACAAGCGGTAGAAAATGGATGGATGGATGGATGGAATGTATGAATGGGTAGATATATATATATAGTTTAATATATTTGGTAGGATTCTAATCTTTATATCAATCAATCAATCAATGTTTATTTATATAGCCCTAAATCACAAGTGTCTCAAAATATGGCTGTTAAGTAGAAGCAACACGGACATCAGCGTTGATCTACGTTAGCTTACAACTCACTTGTGTAGACAACTTACGCAATGTACTTATGTAAGCAAACATGTCAGACCATCAGTTCCGGTCCTTCGACAATCGCTATTTTTTTTAAAATTAAAATATATATTAATATATTACATATAGCCTATTATTTGCACAGTATTTGACTAGTGATGCACTGAAAATTTGGTCGTCGAAAAAAGACTTTGCTCACCGAAACCGGATGTTGTGATGAAGTATCCACTGTCGCTGGCGGGCTGCGTCTTTCCCCGCGCACACGATTGACGTAGCTCGCCCAAAGCTGACGAAAAAGTCACATTTGTGTTCCATTCAAGTCGCATTGCCGTTTAGACTGAAGTCACATTTGAAAAGATCAGATTCCAATCGGAGTCAGACTACCTCCTGATGTGGCCTGAATCTGATGCGAAAAGATCAGATTTGAAGCGCTTTGAAACGTTTAGACTGGCAAAAAAATCTGATCTGTGTCACATTAGGGCAAAAAAAATCAGATTTGGTGTGCAGTGTAAACGGGGCCTTTTTTTTTTTTAATTCAGGCATGAAACACGAGTGTCACGTGTGCAGTTTTACTAAAAGGCACAGCAAAAACAATGTTGGAACACAGTGTTATAGTTTCACTGGTAAACATACATTGACTGCATATTATTTAAAAAAAAATGTAAACGCATGAAAACATTTATTTTTCAACATAGAAAACTGTGGAATATAAAAAAGGGAAAAAAACACCCAAGGTTTCTAATAAGCACTAGGTAAAAACATGTGTAGCTGTAGGCAAACTCATGTGGTATTTTTTTTAGGAACTCCACAACTATCATAAATAATGCATCCAGCAGTAGAAAATGGATGGATGGATGGATGGATGGCATTAGTAATCCATCATATGTATTTATCTCTGCATGCTCTTTAAGTGTTGCTACACAAATGTGTAGTGTACCTGGTGTTAAAAAGAGCTAACATTTTCCTTTCCACTCTTTCAATAACGCCAAAGCATTATTAAAGTAAAAAAAAAAAAAAAAAAGTTATATCTAATGAGTTTGCACATTTGAGAAATTCTCCAATTACTGCCTGCTGCCGATTAAGTAAGTAAACAAATGCACCACCTAGAATTAGAGAATTTATGGTATGCGGACATAGAGACAAGAACTCACCGATGGTCCCTCTTCCTCGTCCCCGCCCCCTTCTTCCTCGCTCTGCTCCCCTTCCCGCCAGTGCTGCCTTGCCTCCATCCAAGCCATTCTCCTGACCTCGAACTGAGGAAAAGTTGTCTGAAAGGTGAACACGATAACAATTAATTCTCTGAACTAAATTAAACATAACACAAAAAGACATACACTCTCGCCCTCTGGTAGCCCCACGGCCTCTGCGAGGAGCACCGCCTCGACGACGTGCTGCATCCTTCTCTCTTTCTTTCTCCCGGTTCTCTTTGCCTTCCTCTGCGATTTCTGGCTGGCTGCCCTCCTTCTGGCCTGACAAACCTTTCTTTTTGCCCACCATCTCCCACGAGTCCTGCGGCCGACATCAAATACACAATCATGACCGGCGTGCCTTTGTGTAAAACACCTAGACTTGCTAACATCCATCCAGACTACTCCAAAGTGTATCAACCATAGACTCACAGTGTCTGGGCTACCCTCCAGTAGCACGTTAATGGCTCGGTTGACGTCCCCGTTGCAGTCGTGCAGTGCAATCATTGCGTCATCCTGGTCCTTGCCGGTGATGTCAATCAGCTACAAAACGCAACAACAAAATTGTGTCGGTACAAAAAAAGTTCCGCTAAAAACTAAAGCATAGACTTCCACCATGCTGCTTTTTGGACAGGGAGCACACATGCTGAGAACGTCTTGTCACCTATTTATCTAAATAGCTTTTAACTAGAAAGGATCCATTATTATTCTTTAAACACTTTTTTTTTAAAGTTTACTATATCATTGTCAATTAAGAATGTTCCTCCCACTACTTATTATTGAACGCATAATAGAGATAAATGGCCATCCAAAATCCACAAAAGGCACTCCCTCCAGAAATGAGCAATGTCGTGATCGTGCCAATTGACGCAAATTCACCCATTTACTGCAAATTATGCGGCGTCTTGCAACTTTGTCTGATGCCCGCAAATTTCCCGCACATTTTGGGCAATCAGCGTCAATTTCATCATTCAATGTTTGTGTCTGACGGGCGCTCAAACATGCATGTTAACCGGCTAATGCAGTGGTTCTCAAACTTTTTTCACCAAGTACCACCTCAGAAAAAACTACGCTCTTTAAGTTAAGTACCATGAAATACAGTAGCGTGTTAGGCCTAAATATTCATTAAAAACTAGGTGTAAGTGTTTAGTAACCGGTATATTTCATTGTTTTGGCCACTGTAACATTACTAACATTTTAAACAGTAACACTGTGTTTGAATATAGGGAAATAAAAAAACTTTAAGTGATTATTTGGGGTACTACTAGATGGAGCACACGTATCACAGTTTGAGAATTAGTGGTCTAATCAAAACTTATGTTTTGAGTTTTGTGCGGACGAAGCAGTGAACGCAACGTGCAACAATAAATCTTAGGTTTGTTTGTATAGACGAAGCAGAAACAGCCACGTGCAACAGTAAATCCATCTCTATTGCTCAAATGGCACAATTGTCAGCCTCCTGCTTACCTCACACCTACTTCCTGTTTCTGTCTACAGCGGTAAGCCTTTTGGGTAATGTAGTACATAAACATTAGGGCTGTGAATCTTTGGGTGTCCCACGATTCGATTCAAAATCGATTCTTGGGGTCACGATTCGATTCAAAATCGATTTTTTTTTTCAATTCAACACGATTCTCGATTCAAAAACGATTTTTTTTTAAAAATGAAAACAATACACAACAATACCATAATAATGCAATACAATTTCAAAACCAAACCAGACCAAGCAACATTCAGAATAGCAATAAACGGAACAATTGAGGACACACAAACATGACACGGAACAATCCAAAAGTAGTGAGACAAAAATGAATATTATCAACAACAGTATCAATATTAGTAACAATTTCAACACAGCAGTGATTAAAAATCCCTCATTGATATTATCTTTACAAACAATAAAAAAAAAGAAAAAAGAACAACAGTGTCACAGTGGCTTACACTTGCATCGCATCTCATAAACTTGACAACACACTGTGTCCAATATTTCCCACAATGATATAATAAGTCATATTTTAGGTTCAATTAATAGTTAAAACAAATTTAAATAATGGATCCCATATTCCAATATATGACTCATTATTATCTAAACTAAATGCAGTTTTTTCTACTGATATCATCTCCATAGCTTGTGTGTACCAGTCAGTATGAGTTGGACTATCAACATCTATCCATTTTTTTAATATTACCCTTTTTGTTATAATGCATATTGAAAGAAATGCATTTTTACTCTTTGATGACACGTTACTAAATTGATGGAGATCCCCAAGAATACAAGTTTGCAGTGTCAGTGGGATGTTTATATTAAGGAATGTGATTGCTTCTTTTGTTGTTTTCAACCATAACTCTTTTATTCTCTGACATTCCCACAATAAATGAACAAGAGTTGCCTCGGCTGCCCGACACTTCATACATAACTTGCTATCTAATACACCAATTTTAAACAGCTGAGAAGATGTAAAATACAATCTATTCAATATCTTAAATTGAGTCAGCTTATCTTTAATGCTTCTAAAGGGCTTATTGGCATTTTTCCAAATATCATTCCATGATATGTCTCTTTCATCTAAAATGTTTAAGTCCATCATCCATTTCCGAACAC